>NC_071256.1:11243229-11543229 GCF_023375685.1 Ictalurus furcatus
CACACATATATACATACATACACATATATATATATATAAATACACACATGTATATACATACATATATACACATTCATATACACATATATACATATATACACACATATATACATACATATATACACATATACACATATATATATATATATATGTATATATATATGTGTGTGTGTGTGTGTGTATGTATATATGTATGTACATACGTGTGTGTGTGTATATATATGTCTATATGAATGTGTATATATGTATATGTATGTGTGCATGTGTGTGTGTAATATATATATATATATATATATATATATATATATATATATATATATATATATATATATATATATATATATATTAAACATTCTACAAATGTAGACACTCTGGGACTGTTGCCTCTCTACCAAGAAGTGCCCGAAGTATCGGTATTGGCGCCCAGTCAAAATGACACCAAGAGCACAACGAAGACTCGTCAATGAGGTAAAGAAACAACCCCGAATGACAGCCAAAGATTTGAAGGCATCATTGGAACTGGCTAACATCTCTGTTCATGAGTCTACAATTCGTAAAATATTGAACAAGCAGGGTATCTATGGCAGGACACCATGAAGGAAGCCACTGCTTACTAAAAAGAACATTGCTGCAAGCCTGAAGTTTGCAAAACAGCACATTGACACTCCACAGCGGTATTGGCAAAATGTTTTCTGGACTGATGAAACTAAGATTGAACTATTTGGAAAAACCACACAGCACTACATCTGGCATAGAAAGGGCACGGCATATCATCATGAAAACAACATCCCAACCGTATAGTATGGTGGAGGAAACATCATGATTTGGGCCTGCTTTGCTGCATCAGGGCCTGCCCAGCTTGCATTGAGGGGAAGATGAATTCCCAAATATATCAGACAATTCTTCAGGATAATGTGAGAATGTCTGTACGTCAGCTGAAACTGTGTAGAAGTTGCGTGATGCACCAGGACAACGACCCAAAACACTGGAGCAAGTCCACAACAGAATGGCTTCAGAAAAACAAAATCCGCCTTTTGGAGTGGCCAAGTCAGAGCCCAGACCTCAAACTAATAGAGATGCTATGGAATGACTTGAAGAGAGCCATACATGAGACGTCAAAAGACTATGACAGAGCTAAAGCGGTTCTGCCAGGAAGAATCTGTTAAAATTCCTCCTGAATGATGTGCAGGTCTGATCCACAGCTACAGGAAGCACCTGGTTGAGGTTATTGCTGCCGGGGGGGGGGGCGGGGGCAACCAGTTGTTAATTCTAAGGGTTCACTTACTTTTTCCACTGCCATTTTGAATGTCGAATGAGTGTGTTCAATAAAGACATGAGGGATCAGAATTTATTTTGTGTTATTATTTTAGACACATTATATTTGTCAATACCCTTGACTTAGATGAAGATCAGATCGCATTTTATGACAAATTTATTCAGAAAACCATGAAAATCCAAAAGGTTCACATACTTTTTCTTGCCACTGTATGTGTAATATATATATATATATATACACACACACACACACACACACATACATACATACATACATACATACATGCACACATATACACACACACAAATATATATACACACACAGGTGCATCTCAGAAAATGTTAACATTGTGGAAAAGTTAGTTTTTTCTGTAATTTAATTCAAAAAGTGGAACTTTCATATATTCTAGATTAATTACACAAAGTGAAATATTTCAATACTTTTTTTGGTTTAATCTTGATGATTACGGTTTACAGCTCATGGAAATCAAAAATCCAGTATCTCAAAATTTATAATAAGAATTTAAAATACAGAAATGTCGACCTTCTGAACAGAATGTTAATTTACACACTCAATACTTGGTCAGGGCTTTAATCCTTTTGCATGAATTACTGCATCAATGCGGCATGGCATGGAGGCAATCAGACTGTGGCACTACTGAGGTGCTCTGGAAGTCCAGGTTGCTCTGATAGCGGTCTTCAGCTTGGCTGTATAGTTGGGTCTGGTGTCTCTCACAGATCCTCTATAGAGTTCAGGTTAGGAGAGTTGGCTGGCCAATCAAGCACAGTAATACCATGGTCAGCAAACCAGTTACTAGTAGTTTTGGCACTGTGGGCAGGTGTCAAGCCATGCTGGAAAAGGAAATCAGCATCTCCATAAAGCTCGTCAGCAGATGGGAGCATGAAGTGCTCTAAAATCTCCTGGTAGACGCTACCTTGACTCTTGACTTGAGAAAACACAGTGGACCAACACCAGCAGATGACATGGCACCCCAAATCATCACTGACTGTGGAAACTTCGCACTGGACTTCAAGCAACATAGATTCTGTTCCTCTCCACTCTTCCTCCAGACTCTGGGACCTTGATTTCTGAATGAAATGCATATTTACTTTCATCTTCCCCATGATTGTGGTTGTGTACTGAACCAGACTGAGATTAAAGGCTCAGGAAATCTTTGCATGTGTTTTGAGTTAATTATCGGATTAGAGCTCTTCTCAGGTCAACATTTCTGTATTATAAATTCTTTATTCGAATATTTTGAGATACTGGGTTTTTGATTTCCATGAGCTGTAAGCCACAATCATCAAGATTAAAACAAACAAAGAAAAGGCTTGAAATATTTTACTTTATGTGTAATGAATCTAGAATATATGTATATGTACTTATATATAAGTATATCCAATACAGCTGAGTTTTAACAAATCCCTGGGTGCTTCTCAATACTCAAATGAATGCTTCCTCGTTTCCTCGCTTCTCCGTCCTCCAGCCCGTGACCTGGAAATCGATTGAAGTCAACCATCTTAAAGGACGTATCAGTTCTCTAATTACACCATGAGGATGCGAGGAACAAGGAGTGAGGAAGCTTCCAGTGGAGCTAGGAGCGAGGATACACAAGTGTATCCTATACATTTACGTTTATTCATTTAGCAGACGCTTTTATCCAAAGCGACTTACAAATGAGAAAATACAAGCAAAGCGATATATCAAGCAGAGAACAATACAAGTAGTGCTACCATACAAGATCTTTAATTGAGTTCCAGAAGAAGCAAAGTGTGCAGAGTAGAGATGTAAGTGCCAGAGTAAGGTTTTTTTTTTTTTTTTTTATTTATTTTATTTTTTTTTAAATGGGTTGGTTAGGTGTTCACGGAAGAGATGGGTCTTTAGGTCTTTTTTGAAGATGGCAACAGATTCTGCAGTCCGGATTGAGGTCAGAAGTTCATTCCACCACTGAGGAACAGTTAGTTTGAATGTTCTTGAAAGGGACCTTGAGCCACGCTGAGTAGGTACTACTAAGCGGCGGTCGTTGACTGATTGCAGATTGCGTGAGGGAACGTAAGCCTTCAGGAGAGAGTTGAGGTAGTAGGGTGCTGTTCCAGACAAGGTCGTGTAGGTGAGCAACAAGGCCTTGAATTTGATGCGAGCGGCTACAGGAAGCCAGTGGAGGGAAATGAAGAGGGGTGTGACATGGGTTTTCTTGGGCTGGTTGAAGACAAGGCGTGCTGCTGCATTCTGAATCATTTGAAGGGGTTTGATGGAGCTGGCCGGGAGGCCCGAGAGTTGTGAGTTGCAGTAGTCCAGTTTTGAGATAACAAGAGCCTGGACTAGTATCTGTGTAGCCTGTTCAGTGAGGTAGGGTCTGATTTTCTTGATGTTGTACAGGATGAACCCACAGAATCGTGCAGTTGTTGAGACGCGGTCTGGAAAGGTCAAGCTGTCATTGAGAATCACCTCAAAGTTCCTGGCCGTCCTGGTTGGCTTAAGTGTAGTTGAGCCAAGTTGTACAGTGAGGTTGTGGTTGATTGAGGGACAGGCTGGGATGATGAGAAGCTCAGATTTTGCCAGGTTGAGCTTAAGGTGGTGTTCCCTCATCCAGACTGAGATGTCCGACAAGCAAGCAAAGATACGTGCAGAGACGGATGGATTGTCAGGCTGGAAGGACAAATAGAGCTGGGTGTCATCAGCATAGCAATGATATGAGAAGCCATGAGACTCAATCACCTGCCCCAGAGATGTAGTGTAGATAGAAAAGAGCACTGGACCCAGAACTGACCTCTGTGGAACGTTAGTTGTGAGTTGCTGAGTTTCAGAAATACCTCCCCTCCATGATACCTTGAAGGATCTGTCCGAGAGATAGGATTCCTCCCAGCGCAGAACCGTTGCGTTGATGCCCAGGCTGGAGAGAGTTCACAGGAGGATCTGATGGTTCACAGTGTCGAAAGCAGCAGAGAGGTCGAGTAGGATGAGGACAGATGATCTAGAGGTTGCTCTTGCTAGTCGTAAAGCTTCAGTGACAGAAAGCAGAGCAGTCTCCGTGGAGTGATTGCTCTTGACGCCAGACTGCTTGGTGTCCAGGAGGTTTTTCTGTGTGAGAAAATTGGAGAGTTGATTAAAAACAGCTCTTTCAAGAGGTTTGGAAAGAAAAGGGAGGAGGGAAACAGGCCTTATAGTGGCCAACCACAGCAGGGTTAAGTGATGTTTTTTTAAGCAGTGGGGTAACCCGGGCCTGCTTAAATGAGGTAGGGTATGTGCCAGTAGAGAGGGATGTGTTAAAGATGTGTGTAAGTGCAGGTAATAGTATGGGAGAGATGGACTGAAGAAGGTGAGAAGGGATACGGTCAAGAGGACAGGTTGTTGGACGGCTAGAGAGGAGGAGTTTAGAGACATCAGTCTCTGAGAGGGGAGAGAAGGAAATCAGTTGGGAGTTACATGGGTTGAGAACTGGTTCCTGATTGATGTAACCTTGTTGGTAAAGAAAGTGTCAAAGTCACCTGCAGTGAGATAGGGTAGGGAAGGGGGAGGAGGGGGACAGAGAAGAGAAGAAAAGATTTTGAAGAGAGTGCGGGTATTGGGAGAACTGCCAATCTTCTCTTGGTAGTATGTGGCTTTAGCAATGGAGATGCTATTGGAAAAAGAGGAGAGAAGTGTTTGGTAATTGGTTAGGTCAGTTGGATTGTTTTTTTTGTAATTAACACTTTTATTGATACACAAGTTAACACAAAGAGACAAACAACATATATAATAAATCAAACTATTTTAACATAAATCCCCACTATAACCCCTCCTCCTACCAACCTCCCACCCCACCCTGGTCCCCCCACAAACACCCCTGTGGTCAATAGAATATAAACTCACATATCCAAAAAAAAAATAATAATAATAATACAAATAATAATAAAAAAAACACACACACAATTAAAAAAAAAAAGAAAGGAAAATACAATAATCAAGTATAATCATAGACTAAACTCTAAATTATACTCTCTACCGCCCCTCCTCGAGATTACCCCCAAAACACCAAATAACTGCTCCATTTCTTCCTGAAGGAATTCCCAACTCCCATCCTTCTGCTCGACCCCTCCTCAAAGGCAGCCACCCTCCCCATCTCCACACACCACTCTGGAAACGAGGGCGCTCCATCTGATTTCCATCCCCTTAAAATAACCTGCCTACCAATTATCACACTGGTCAAAACCCAACACCTCACATACAAAGCTCTGCACCTTCAACCAAAATTCTTGGATCTTACAACACCCCCAAAAAACATGGGTGGTGTCTCCATCTTCTGAATGGCATCACCAGCAGGTGGGTGTGTCTTTACGACCGAGCCTATATAATTTAGAGGGGATTCGATCAGTAAGGAGTAATACACTGATGCTTCATGTCCTCTTCCAAAAGCAGAAATCACCTCTCCCAGAGTATCTGCTGCTTTAGGGGGGTGCATGCTACTCCCAAAAATAGTACAGAGCAAGTGGCGTAGTTGAAGATACCTAAAAAACTGAGATCTGGGGATCCCAAAATGTTGAACCAATTTTTCAAAAGATATCATCACACCACTTCCATAAAGATCACTGAGTGTATTAACCCCCCTCGTGATCCACTCTGAGGTCAGTTGGATTGTTAGATTTACACCATTTAGTTTCAGATACTCTTAGTTTGGCCCAGTTGTTATGCAGAGCTTCTGAGAGCCAAGAGGGTGATGTGTGAGCAGGTCCGGAGGTTAGGGGCAGATGCTGTCAAGAGAGGATGTTAGGGTGGAACATAGCATGTCAGTTGCGGACTTTAAGTCAAGTGAGGAGAGGTGGCTATCAGAGGGAAGTAAGGTTGTGACAACGGAGGAGAAATGTGAGGGGGAAAATATACAGAAGTGTTTCCTGTCGAAAAACCTGACAAACGTACAGTATAAATTCCCCTCCTTCTTTGCATCTGCCACAGTCTCAAGCAATGGTGGGAACTCTAACCACTTATAAATGTAAGTATGATGCATGAAGTTATTGTAAATGCAGACTGTATCGATGTAATAACATGTACAGTGGTGCTTGAAAGTTTGTGAACCCTTTAGAAGTTTCTATATTTCTCCATAAAAAACATCAAATTTTCAAAAAAGTCCTAAAGGTAGATGAAGAGAACAAATTAGACAAGTGAGACAAAAATATTGTACTTGGTCATTTATTTATTGAAGAAAATGATCCGATATTACATATCTGTGAGTGGCAAAAGTATGTGAACCTTTGCATTCAGTATCTGGTGTGACCCCCTTCTAAACGTTTGCGGTAACTGTTGATCAGTCCTGCAAATCGACTTGGAGTGATTTAATCCCATTCCTCAGTACAGAACAGCTTCAACTCTGGGATATTGGTGGGTTTCCTCACATGAACTGCTTGCTTCAGGTCCTTCCACAACATTTCTATTGGTTTAAGGTCAGGACTATGACTTGGCCATTCCAAAACATTAACCTTAGTCTTCTTGAACCATTCTTTGGTAGAACGACATGTGTGTTTAGGGTTGTTGTCTTGCTACACGACCCACTTTCTCTTGAGGTTCAGATCACAGACAGATGTCCTGATGTTTTCCTTTAGAAATTGCTGGTATAATTCAGAATTCATTGTTCCATCAATGACGGCAAGTCGTCCTTGTCCAGATGAAGCAAAACAATAATATTGCCACCACCATGTTTCACAGATGGGATAAGGTTCTTATGCTGGAATGCAGTGTTTTCCTTTCTCCACACATAACACTTCTCATTTAACCAAGAATTCTATTTTGATCTCATCCATCCACAAAACTTTTTTCCAATAGCCTTTTGGCTTGTCCATGTGATTTTTTACCAAACTGCAGACAGGCAGCAATGTTTTTTTTTTGGAGAGCAGTAGTTTTGTCCTTGCAACCCTGCCATGCACACCATTGTTGTTCAGTGTTCTCCTGCTGATGGACTCATGAACATTAGCCAATGTGAAAGAGGCCTTACATGGGAAGTTACCCTGAGTTCCTTTGTGACCTTGTTGACTATTACACGTCTTGCTTTTGGATCAATCTTTGTTGGTCGACCACTCTGGGGGAGGGTAACAATGGACTTGAATTTCCTCCATTTGTACATGGACTGAAATTTCCTCCATTTGTACATGGACTGCTTAAAGATCTTGTTTTTTTTCCCCCATTTAGTAGTGCCCTTCAGAAGCTAAATAAGGTATTTACATGTCTCCCAGAAGACAAAATAACAGTTTACACCAATCATCCTGTTCAAAAGTTTACACCCCCTGGCACTTAATGTATAGTGTTGCCTTCTTGAGCATCAGTGAATGTTTGCACCTTATGTAATAGTTGTGTACGAGTCCCTCAGTTGTCCTCAGTGTGAAAAGATGGATCTCAACATCATATAGCCGCTGATGGAAAAGGGTCAAATATACAGAAGATGCTGGAACAGCAAAGAATGTGCAGGACCTGGAGGATTTTTCTGAAGAACAGTGGGCAATTTGACTGCTCAGGACAAATGAACAACTATCATAACACAAAGAATCAATCGTGGATCATCCAGATAATGACGCACAGTATTAAGAATCAAAGGTATGTTAACAATTGAACGGGTTATTTTTATAAATTCCATTATCATCTTGTGGACTATATGTAAACATCTGTTATGTGAAATAGCCTATTCAGGACAGTACTAAATAGAAAATAACATTGTGTTAAAAGTATTACGATTTTGCAGATTCTGCAAGGGGTATGTAAACTTTTGGGCACAACTTAATTAAGCTAACTGAAAATATTTTGTCTAATTAAGTTTAAGGCATATAGGGGAAAACAACCATTAATGATGTTAGATTATGACCCTAGATATGATTTTAAAAAGAGAGTGTTCACACTTATGCAACCAGGTTAATACATTTTTTTCCTAAAGCTTTTCTATTAGTTTTTTCACTTCAATTTTGTTGATTGATGTATCAAATTAAAACTGAAAGAAAAAAAAAAAAAAAGAGATCTGACATGATTTATCTTTGTGCCATTAAAAAACAAACAAACAAAAAAAAAACAACCAAAAAAGCCACAACTTAACCTGGATATTTTAACAGGGATGTGTAGACTTTTTAATCCCCCTGTACGTTCTTGGTTATTTGCAATGCCAGTCAAATTATCTCTATGTGAAAATAGGCGGTTCTTGGATACGGTTATTAACAAAACCTATTAGACGATGAAGCTAGATATCTGGCTTGTGGGAATAGTGTGGGCATCGACAGGAAACCAGGAGAAAGAACCCTGCACATCCTGATATCCTGCACTGTTATGGCAGCTCTGGAATGATGTTGGATGGGATGGGATGAGCAACCACATAAACAGTGAAACAAATCAAACATTCTTGCTATGTTGTACAATAAAAATGTTGTAAATGAGTAAATATATAAAGGGGACCTGTCAAATTTTATTTACAGTAAAACCCAACAGTAGATTGAAGAAAAAAAGAATGGAAAAAATGAATAAAATGGGATCATTCTAACTACTTGGCTAGCAAAAACATACTCTTAGGAGCTTCTTGTTCAAAATATAGTATATTCTTTTTAAAACATATGTGCTACAATTATTGACAGCCTTTAAAACAATTTTTGGCTTTAACCAAATATGAAGTTGCACACACCTGCACACACACACTTCTGTCTTGCTTTTACTTACTTTTCTGGTTGAGTGTATATTGTGTGCATATTTGCTGTTGCTTCTCACCATTTGTTCACCTTTTTTTTTCCTTCTATTTCCATATTTGAGGACTTGTATGTTTTCTGCTTATTATTATTATTATTATTATTATTCTGGGGCAAACATTGTAGGCCACTCAAGTGCTCTAGCGCCGCCAGTATGTGCATCATTTGGACACATGCCTACAATAATAACTCCAAAATATAATGTCATAGAAAGTTTATTCCATTTTCTTCTGATTCCTAACAGAGAGGGTCAAGAGCCTTGCCCAAGGGCCCAATAGTGACAGCTTGGCAGTTTAGGAGTGTGAACCCCAGACTGTCTGATCGGTAACCTAGCACCTAGTTCTTGGCTGACATTTTGGTTTCTCTAGGGGGTTGGTTGTCTTCATGTCTACATGTTAGGAATGCTGATGCTTGTCTCTGAAGCCAGTACATTGAGCTTCCTCCTCAGACCTTTTCTGTTTGTATGCAGCTCAGCTGGTCTTTATACTGTTGAGGGCTCTGGAGAGTAGCAGATCATTCAGATCCATTTCAGCTCCACTTCCTGTAATGACAGGTTGTGTTCTAGCTGGGACACTGTACACTCCAGCTGCCTGATCAGTAGTGTGTAATTTGGTAAGTGTTGATCTTCCTCTTCAGAGCCCTCCTCCATGACTTGGTCAAGGTTTCACCCCTCTTTACCAAGTGCTTTACCAGCCATTCTAGAGCCAGTCCTCCTGCTAATAATGGCTCTTCTGTCTGAGGTGTTAATGTCCTCCATCACCTTGTGTGCTAAGGCTAGCTTCCCAGCCTTTGAATGTGATGAAGCCATCACGATATACATTTACAGTCAGAATAACCAATATCAAGCTCCTTTCCATCTAATCATAGCAATCTCCCATTACGAAGGCCATGTTTTTCTGGTGGCTGTATTAGGTCCAGAGAGCTTGTGCCAAGTATTGTTATGGTTTGTGTATAATTTATGACTAATGATGGTCACCTTTTCTTCTGCTCGAGTCCAATCTTCTGTGAGGGTTTTTGGATGATCCGTATTTTGCTTAAGCTTAAATGTTTTTTGCCTGTGCACTTCAGTTCTTTTGAGTGTTTTCTGTAGCTATATTTACACTGCTTCCAAGGTTGGACTGCTACGTAAGATTAGTGCAGGAGTGTTTTGGCAATTAACACGAAGTTCTAACCTCAGCAACCTATTACAGTTAACTGCAGAGAAGTTGATTTTATGAAGTTTTGGATGCTTCAAATCCTTTCCCTGTCCTTTGCTTTGGTGCATCTTCACTTTTGATAAATTAAAGTTTGCCAGAGTGTAATATGATTACAAACTACAAAAATATCCCCTAACTGCTAAAAAAAAAAAAAAAAACCCCAACCGCCAAAATAAATACTCTCTTACTTGCTAAATACCCCCAACCCCTAAAATAATAAATAAATAAACAAACAAATAAATAAATAAACACACTGCTAAATACCCCTAAATACAAAAATACCCCATGACCGCTAAATACCCCCAAACCCTGAAATAAATACCCTCTTGATTGCTAAAAGCCCCAACCCCTAAAATAAAAACATTAAAAAAAAACACTCATTGCTACTTGCCCCAAACCCAAATAGAAATATCCACTTACTCTTAATACCCCCAAAGCAAAATCCCTCCTCACTGCTAAAATCCCCCAAACCAAACATAAAAACACATTAAATATATATTATATAATATATATTTATACATACACGCACACACACACACACACACATTAAATATATAACAGTATCTGCATTACTTTTTATGGATGCCCAGAAAGTACTGAATTAAACTAGAGTCTTAAATATTAGTAATAAAAACTCACTTTCACTGCACCTTGTGATTTCTGTTACTCACTGCCTTAGACATTATTTTACTTGTGTTTACTTTTGATCATAATATTTTAATTAGACATTACAGATCTTACTTGCGCTCCCACTCTATCACTGCGTCTACACCGTGAATGAGGAGCAACAAGGCCTCGTTACTAACACACCACTTCCGTTATAATAAACAACAGAAGTTACACTGATACAGCATATAATGCCAATAAACTTAAGTTAAACTAAACCTTTTAAGCAACTCACAACAACATCACTGTCGTGCTTCCATGCTATACAATCTCCGCTTTATAAAGTTTGATCTTCTCCACAGTGTTAAATATAAAATGCTCTCCTGCCTTAGAGGACTTTCTTTCTCAGTCACTTGATGATTTCGCCTCCGTCTGACGGTGAGTGAGGTCATGTTTGGGAATAAAAGATAATAGTGACAAACAGTAAACTAAAGAAAGTCAAGGTCGGTGACTCTGGGTATTAGGCTAAAGCTAGCGGCGTCGCATTACATGCATATGACATCATGTGCCACTGACTAGGAAGCGGCTTATACCTCTGGTTGGTAAAAAAAAAAACAAAAAAAACACTAGTGTTCCATTTTAGATGATATTACCTTTTTAAAATTCACACACTAGATGGTAGAGTACACACATATACATGTGTGTGTGTGTATATATATATATATATATATATATATATATATATATATATATATATATATATATATATATATATATATACACACACACACACACATATACATTTGTGTATATATATATATATATATATATATATATATATATATATATATATATATATATATATATATATATATATATATATATATATATATATGAGATCCAAGATGGCAGCACGGCAGTAGAACGCAGCCGCCTCTCCAGATCCAAGTGGTGCTATTTTTGTCGTATTTTGTAGCCCGTCTTTTTATAGCACATGGACATCAGAGAAACTGGTGTTCATGTTTACCAGCGTCAGAAACTGCTAAAATACAGAAATCATGCAACAACCAACCTGCATGATGATCTGCTGGAGAAGCTATGCGATCTTGGCTTGCTGCAGAGACCAGGCCTCCAGTCCTTGGCGTCACCTGATGCCGGTGGCCGGGGGAGGAGACTTCAAAAGCGGTGTGCGAGGAAGCAGAAGCATGGGAATAGGGCGGGGGTCCATGCTAGGCTAAAAGCAAACCCAAATGGCCGGCTTTTCCGTCCATCCTGCTCTCCTACCTCTGCTCCCTGGAAAATAAACTGGATTACATCGGACTCCAGCAGGCAACGCGGCATGAGTTTAGAGACTGCTCCGTCTTTGTTTTCACGGAGACGTGGCTCAGCGACCGAGTTCCGGACGCCACCATTCAGCTAGACAGGCTTGCCTTGTTTCAGACAGAAATGCAGCTCTGTGTGGTAAGGCTTGTGTGGTGGCTTGTGTGTTTACATCAACACGGAATGGTGCAAGAACTCTGTGCTAGATTCTAGTTACTGCTCATCGCTGGTGGACTTTATGACTGTTAGATGCAGACCAATTCACCACTATTCTGATAATCGGAGTATACATTCCCCCCAGCGCTACTGCTAAGGAGGCGCTCTGTGAACTGTATGAGGCTATTAGCGAACTGCAGAGAACACACCCCGATGGACTGTTTATTATCGCCGGAGATTTCAACCATGCAAATCTCAAGTTAGTGCTCCTTAAATTTCACCAACATGTGGACTTTGCAATGAGGGGGCCGAACACGCTGGATCTTGATTACACAAACATCCCCGGCGCGTACAGAGCAGAGCCCTGCCCCCACCTCGGCTACTCAGACGACATCTCTGTTATGCTAATTCCAGCATACAGACCGCTCATCAGATGCTCCAAACCGGTTTTGAAGCAGGTGAAAACCTGGCCAGCAGGAGCCGCTCTACAGGACTGTTTTGAGCACACTGACTGGGACATATTCAAGGAGGCTGCAAACTGACAGCAATTCCACCAACTAGGAGGAATACACGGCTTCAGTAACAAGCTACATCAGCAAGTGCATTGATGATGTCACCATCTCCAAGACTATCACCACACGCACCAACCAGAAACTGTGGATGACTGCGGAGGTGCGAGATGACTATTGAGGACCCGAGACTCCGCCTTCAGGGCGGGTGACAAGGCGGCCCCAAGAACAGCGAGGGCCAAACTGTCCCAGGCCATCAGGAGGCAAAGCATGCACGTGCCCACAAAATCCAGTCACTTCATGGATAGTGGCGACACACAGAGCATGTGGCAGGGCATTCAGGCAATCAGCAACCACATGACATCATCACCCGCCTGTGACAGTGATGCCTCCCGTCCAGATGCGCTGAACAACTTCTACGCTCAGTTCGAGGCACAGAATGATGTGGCAGCGAGGAAGACCACCCCTCCTCCCAACGACCAGGTGCTGTGTCTAACCACGGCTGATTTGAGGAAAACTCGACGCAGAGTCAACCCACGGAAGGCTGCAGGACCAGACAACATTCCTGGCAGAGTGCTTCGAGGACATGCAGATCAGCTAGCAGATGTTTTCACTGACCTCTTCAACATCTCCCTGAGCAGTGCTATCGTTCCTATGTGCTTCAAGGCTACCACCATCGTCCCTGTGCCGAAGAAGTCTCCAGTGTCCTGTCTCAATGACTACCGTCCAGTCGCACTCACATCCATCATCATGAAGTGCTTTGAGAGGCTCGTCATGAGGCACATCAAGACCCTGCTGCCCCACTCACTGGACCTGTTGCAGTTCGCGTATCGCACCAACCCCTCAACAAATGATGCCATCGCCACCACCCTACATCTGGCCCTCACCCAGCTGGACAAGGAGGACACCTACATTCGATTGCTGTTCATAGACTTCAGTTCAGCATTCAACACAATCATTCCTCAGCACCTGACTGGAACGCTGAACCTACTGGGCCTGAACACCTCCATCTGCAACTGGATCATGGACTTCTTGACTGGGAGACCTCAATCAGTCCAGATCGGGAACAACATCTCCAGCACCACCACGCTGAGCACTGGTGCCCCCCAGGGCTGTGTTCTCAGTCCACTGCTGTTCACTCTGCTGACTCACGACTGTGCAGCAATGCATGGCTCCAACCACATCATCAAGTTTGCCGATGACACAACTGTGGTGGGCCTCATCAGCAGGAACGACGAATCAGCATACAGAGAGGAGGTGCAGCAGCTAACGGACTGGTGCAGAGGTAACAACCTGTCTCTGAATGTGGACAAAACAAAAGAGATGGTTGTTGACTTCAGGAGAGCACGGAGTGACCACTCTCCGCTGAACATCAGTGGCCACTCCGTGGAGATCGTCAATAGCATCAGATTCCTTGGTGCTCACCTGACTGAGATCCTCACCTGGTCCCTCAATACCAGCTCCATAGCCAAGAAGGCCCAGCAGCGTCTCTACTTTCTGCAAAGGCTGAAGAAAGCCCATCTCCCACCACATTCCACAGAGGAACTATTGAGAGCATCCTGAGCAGCTGCATTACTGTCTTGTTCGGAAATTGCACATCAGATCGCTAGACCCTGCAGCGGATAGTGAAGACAGCTAAAAAGATCATCAGGGTCTCCCCCCATCACAGACATTTACACCACACACTGCATCTGCAAAGCCACCAGCATTGTGGATGACCCTACACACCCCTCACACACACTTTTCACCCTCCTGCTGTCTTGAAAAAAGTACCAAAGCATTCGGGCCCTCACAACCAGACTATATAACAGCTTCTTCCCACAAGCAATCAGACTCCTCAATACTCAGAGACTGGACTGATATACAGGAGTTCGTCCGTCGCTTTCGACGAAGACCGAAGTTTCCATTTCCGCCTCCATTATGGAGAACACAAACTGGGACTCGACTTGTGCGTGAATTGGATTATAGTGAGGAAGACTTGCGCGGCATCGGCCTCACTCTCACTTCCCGGTGACCACCATGATCCGGTGGCAAAACTGAGTCAAGACGACTGAAGATGGCCGAATTGATACACACACACACACACACACACACACACACACACACACAACTGAACATCAACCCACTCCCATTGAAATATTTGCACATTCCTGCACTGACACTGTTGCATTTTTTGCTGCTACTGTATTATACAAAATATAGTATCTAATTTATTGTCACTATATACACTTTATATACACTTTATCTGGCTGCTACCACAATAACTGCTATGTCCATGTTTAGTATAAGCTAATCTGCTGAATACTAAGTCATAGCAGGTTATGTTTACATTTATACCATTTTTAAATTATATTGTTACTCCTTGGCACCTATTTTTTTCACTACCTGTTATATCAGACACTTCCACACTAAAACTACGTGCTGTTCGGCGCTACGCTGTCACTGTGCCCATTGTCCTGTTTTAGTAGTTACTGTACTGTCCTGCATTGTTAGCACATGTCCGCACGTGCACTTTATGTAGAATGTTTGTAGATCTTATTTAGTTATGTGTCATCTCATGTGGTTAGTGTGTTGTTTTATGTAGCACCATGGTCTTAGAGGAAAGTTGTTTCGTTTCGCTGTGTACTGTACCAATTGTATATGGTTGAAATGAGGATTAAACCCCTTGAACTAGAACACAATGCATAGTGTAAGTGTATAGTTCATCATTTGGGATACAACTTTAGTATTTACTCTCGGGACCGTGTTTTCGGAACAGAAGTAACGTAATAAGTAAATGTGCTGCGCGGAGACCAACTAATCAAAAATGAGATTCGTTCACAGTGATTTTCATAATCGATTATCATAATCGTTGTTGCAGCTCTATCGGGAACAAACAGTTTTCTTGGCGGGCATGCTGCTGGAACTTGTGACCTTGGCATTCTTGCCAGGAGCTGATCTAATTCCCATTCAAGGGTGCTAAAGAGACATGAAGGTGGTAGGATGAATACCACGTGGTTATCTTGCAGTTCTGTGCCGTGAAGACAGGAGAGAGCGTCAGCTTTAATATTCTTTGATCCTGGTTGATAGGATAGCCTGAACTGAAAGCGTGAGAAGAACAAAGACCAGTGGGCTTGACGGGTTGTCAAACGTTTATCTATGCGGAGATACTCTAGATTCTTATGGTCTGTGAAGATGACAAATGGGTGTGTTGCTCCTTCTAACCAGTGTCGACATTCCTTGAGGGCCAATTTGACTGCCAGGAGCCCCCTGTTGCCCACATTATAGTTTCATTCCGTGGGGGATAACTTCTTGGAAAAGAATGCAACTGGATGAAGCTTGGGCTCCTCTCCAAATCTCTGTGACAGGATGGCTCCTACTCCAGTCTCCGAGGCATCCACCTCTACGACGACTGGTTTGGAGGGATCTGGGTGCTTGAGAATGGGAGCTGTAGTTAACGTGTTCTTAAGTTCCTCTAGTGCCACGTCAACAGGTGGATTCCAGGTTAGGCACTTCGGCTTACCTCTCAGCAAGGACATTAAAGGATGTGCCATGGAGCTGTATTCCCTGATGAAACATCAATAGAAGTTGGCAAAGCCGAGAAATCATTGTAACTCTGACAGTGCATGGAGTAGGCCAATCCACCACACCTTTCCCCTTGCCTTGGTCCATAGTGACTCCCTCTGGGCTGATGATGTAGCCCAAGAATGATATGGTGTGTTGGTGGAATTCACACTTCTCTGCCTTGACGTAGAGCTGATTCTTGAGAAGTCTCTTTAAAACTTGATGCACGTGAAGGATGTGTTCCTCAGGGGTATTGGAATAAACCAAAATATAGTCCATGTAAGTGATCACAGTTTCCCCCAACAGGTCCCTCAGAACATCATTTATGAGACACGAACACTGAGGGGGCACTAACGAGCCAATATGGCATGACCAAATACTCGTAGTGGCCGTAGGTGGTAATGAAGGCAGTTTTTCCACTCGTCTCCTTCTCTGATTCAGATCAAGTTGTATGCACTGCAAAGATCTATTTTCGTGAAAATTGTTGCGGCTCTGAGCTGTTCCAGGGCTGCAGGAACCAGCAGCAAGGGATAACCGTATTTGACAGAACCTTCATTGGGATCTCGGTAATCTATGCATGGCCTGAGGCAACCTCCCTTCTTCTCCACAAAGAAGAAACCAGCTGAAGCAGGGGATGTAGAGGGTCTGATGTACCCATGTTGGAGAACCTCCTGAATATACTCCCCCATGGCTTGTTGCTCTGCCATTGAGAGAGGATACACCCTTCCCCAAGGTGGAATGATTCCAGGAAGGACTCTCCAGGAAGGATGGTCTCTCCCTTTGGTAGCAGGGAACCCCCACTCTCCCCAATGTCAGAGCGAGTCTTGAGTGGGCACTGCTGGATGAAATGAGTATTCTGTCCACAGTAAAAACATCAAAACTCTCAACGTCATCTCTCCGTTTCCTCTTCACTGAGTTGCATGCGCGCCCCAGCTGCATAGGTTCAGAGGTGGTGCATGTTGCAGTGGGATCTCCCTCACTCCAGAATTTGCAACGGCTCTGAAGCAGGTGATTGACACGAATGGACAAGTCTATGAGTGAACCGAGGGCGAGTTGCTCATCAAGGCAGGCTAGCTCCGTGAACACTTCTGGGTTTAATCCGTTGCAACACACGGCTTTCAGCCCGGGTTCATTCCATTCACTCCTCATAGCACTGGTCTGAAATTCCAAGGCGTATTCTGCTATGCGGCAGGGACCTTGAGAGATGGTCAGGAGCTCCTCTCCCGGTTGTTTGCCCTCAAGGGAATGATCAAAGACACATCGAAACAACCCGTGAACTGTTCATACAAGGAGATGGGCTTGCCGCCTCGCTCCCATACAGCTGTTGCCAAGGTGAGAGCTTTGTCAGTTAGCAGTTCCATGAAGTGGATTATCCTGCATACCTCCGGCATGCTGGCGTAGCTGGTGAAGAACAATGAGCATTGCAGGATAAAACCCTTGCATCACGCCAGATCACCTGCATACTTCTCTGGCGCTGATATCGGAGGAAATGGGGTTCAAGTCTGCATGACTGCCGATGTGCTCTGGGAAAGTCAAGTGACTTTTTCGACCAGATAGGTGAGCTGTTGGTGGTGTTCTCCCATGAGCTGTCCGTGGGTGTCGACGGCTTGTCACCAGTCCAGCGTACCTGCTACGTCCATGTTACAGCAAAGTATTCCATCATGTAATGGAGGCACAGACAGAAGCAAGTGCAGGTATGGGAATTTAATAAAATAAGTCCAAAGGATCACTCAGCAATCAAGGTACATAGGCAGGCAAGGAACAATCGATCAGCTAAACAGTCCAAACTAGGCAAGGCAAAGAGACAAGGTTGTAAACGAGAACAAAGTCAAAACCAGAATAAACAAACACAATCAAGCCTTGGTAACGACAGAGACAAAAGGCAGCCGAGTGTATATTTCACAACTAGATAGCGAATGAGAGCCTCTTAAAAGAAGTAGTGTGCGTGTATGTAATTGGAATCAGATGTCTTTAATTAAAACCCTGGGGATTGGATCAGGCCATGTTTGTAGTCCGTGTTGCATTCTGGGAAAATGGAGTGGCTGCTTTGCAGAGATATGACAGTATGAATGGTCCTACACACAGTTGACTTTCCCTACATACTCTGCATCACCCACATTATATACAGAAAACTCCTTGTGGCAAAAAAATGAAGGGCAATACACAAAATGTGCTCGGTGTTAAGCGCTGATCCACAATGCGTCAAGTTGGCAGTGTGAAGTTTCAAAAGGTTTGTTAAATAAATTAACGATTCTCATGAAAAACAGTAACACTCCTGCAAATATTCATCTGGATATTCTTCAAAATGACACGGTATGCTCCGTCAGCTCTCTGAAATAAACGAATCCTGAAACTAAACCTGCTCCAGACCAAATTATGTTCCGAGAGTGAACATGGCTACTTAGATACCCTAAAAGTTACCACTGTCTTTGGAACAGAAAGTTAAGGTTATCATTTAACTCTGAGTAAACTTACCCAGGTAAGTGGCAGAACCTGCTTTCTGGAATTCCCCTGTTCTTGGTGAGGTCACTGTGGTACCCCATTTTCTCCACTTGTTGATGATGGCCTTCACGCTGTGCCACGGTGCATATAAAATTTTGGAAATACTTTTCTACCCCTCTCCTGATCGATACCCTTCAACAATGAGATCCCGTTTATGCTTTGTACGCTCTTTGTGGACCATGGCTTCAGCAGTCGGATGAAACCAAGAAGACGTCCTACAGAAACAGCCCATCTTTATTGGGGTTAGAGTGTAGGTGACACTAGTCCCAGGCAAGCCCCCAGTGTTTCCTTTCCTTTCTGCCTCCAGACCATCAATGGGATGACTCAGTAAAATGAGTTCTTTCTGCTGCTCCAAGCTTGAGCATGAACATTCACCCTTACCAGGATGATTCAGTATATGCGGAGTCTTTTTTTACATCACCAGGAAGTGTGTGGCATATTTAAGAGCCATTTAATGGTTAATGGAGGAACATAAAAGGAACACTGTTTCTCTACAATACACACACACACACATATATATATATATATATATATATATATATTACACACACACACACATGTGTAGCATGCAAACAAAACATCTTTAACTATAATACCAATACTGCACTGCTCCAAAACTTTATACTTAAGGTTGTTTTTAACATTTTCGACCTCCGTGCATTCAAGCCACAAAATGGGAAAAAATATAGATGCCTCTCTGTGCGTCTATTATATGAATGATCTCAAAACAGCAAAGTGTATAGTCAGTGTTACAGTTTTAACAAGCGAATATGTATGGAAATAGAAAATTACAGGAAATACTAGTATATACACAGTATAACTTATTTAAAAGTAAAGAAGTGCTACTTTGTTTACTGTTGATACTTTTAGCAGCCATGTTTATATGTTGTCATATGCTGAACTTTTACGAGTATTAATTCTGAGTTGAGCGTGTGTTTTCTGTACTGTTTTCCAGTTGGAGGTTGGAAATTCCAGGTTACGAGATTTAGTCAATTGAAGCATTAACCCCTCACCCTCTACTGCGTTTGTGTAATCTGGTGTCACCCAGAACAGTCTTTCAGTTTATCAGTAAAAAAATTACACATACATACCGGCAAAAGCAGATTGATTTGATATTTTTAATTACCATCAAGTTGTCATTCATTTTTTCTTTTTCATTCTTAATGAGTTATGTAATGCGATAATCCATCTTGCTTATAAACACTTTATACATCGTGACTCCAGTTAGTAGCATTAAAAAGTATATAGGTCATGTGCATTTGAGAACATCTCCAGCAAATGACATGACAAATCATTAGCAAAGGGACAATGAGAAACACACAAGAAACAGTAATTGCATAATTTTGCACATTTAATTGCATGTATGGCCCTATAGCAATGTATATTCTCTGTTGTCCTTCAAGTTTTCCCCTCATTCTCTTCATCAACATAAACTTTCAGATAAAGAGAGGGAGTTAAAGGGAAGGACCTGGACGTTTGCATCAGTTTTTTGCTTACAGTTTACTTTTAAAGTACCATTTAAGTAACTGTCTCTTTTGGGCGAGTCTTCATTTGTGGTTCTGTGGTACTGCTTGCATTGCACACTTCTGTCAAACATGGTGGGAGCCACCTTAAGTTTATCATTGTAATCTTGCACCAAAACAGAAGCATTTGCCACATTGCTTTTTATGTGGTTTAATGCTTTGTCCCCTGACTTATGTGTTCCATCATCAATCATGCAGTCTCTGGGCGTCTGAGGTAATGTGCAGCACTGACATACAGAAAGCTGCGGAGTGTGAGCTCGAGCATTTATGGCATCAGGTGGGGGTTTACATGGACTGGTTAAGTGTGATTCATCAGCTCTAGTTGGGTCCTGTGTTTGATGGTGCAATGTGGGCACATTACATCCCCTATGGTAGCAGCCATGCTTTTTGAGACAGCTAGTTCTTGTGGTTTGGGCCTGGGAACACTTGTGGAAATGGGCAGGAACACAGTGGACATGGTTCACATCATGATTCATAGTTGTGTGCAATGTATTTAGGGTGGAGAAGATGCTCTGATCTTTGGCTACATGACTGCCTGTTGAAGCAAACTGTGAAGCTGGGCATGGACACTCTTTTTCTTGCATACAGGTGTGGCGATGGGTCCAGTGTGTGCTCATTTTGTGCTGGGACAAAAAATGGCCACAGGTACAGCCATTATTATAAGAGTAATTATGCAGATATACAGAATCTGTGTTCTTCATGTCATTAGGATCAGAATTTTCTTTTACACAGTCTATTTTGTTGTTCAATGGACAACAAGATGCATGTTCAGGTGCACCTTCACTGTTTAGTTGAGTACATGCATTTTGGACCTCCGTTTTTTCCACATTTCTAACATTAGCTGCCAATGGCTCAAGTTCAAACTCTACCACTTGTCCCCTGGTATCTGACTGGTATTTGCTTGCCTGGCAGGGTTTTCCTTCGCAGTAGGTGGTCGATGAGTCAGAGGCACCTGCTTTGAAAGCATGACACTTCGCAAACAAATTAGGCATAGGAATCTGTCCACAAGTGCCCTGTGGACCGATACAGCGACACATGCACTGAAAGAAGAATGTAGAAAAAGCCCAACTGATACACATGATTAGCATCAGAAATGTACCAAGCTGGGTGTAAGCCAGTACTGTGGATGGCATCATCATTGCTCCAGCAATAAAAGTGGTGAGTGCTGCCATGGCAATGGCTGAACCCATTTTGCTCAATGAAAAAACCACCTTCCCTTCCCTATCGGGTTCTGGAGCAAGACGGTATGCTACACCATAATGAACTGCAAAGTCCACAGAAAGCCCTACAGCTACTGAGATAGTAACAGACTCTAGTATATTAAGTTCCCACCCCAAAAGCACTAATGATCCCACAGTTACAAAAATGGTTCCAGCGATAGAGATAATGGCATAAAGGCTAATAATGATATTACAGGTAGTTAGGAGCATAACACTGAAGGCAACCACCACTGACAGTGCCATGGCAATAAGTGTTCCACCAGACAGACTATCCTGGAGGTCATAGAATTCCAAGTTGCTGACAAACCAACCATAGCTTAATCCATCTGGAGCGTTCTTTAACTCTTCCTGGATCCAGGAATCCACCTCATGGTAAAACAGATGCATTTTTTCATATGCTAAGGTGAAGTGATATGTACTATGAAATTCAAGCACAATGGCACGGATTGTATCATTAATGTCAAATCTTGGCCCTGGTGTCTTACTGTCCAAATGATAGCCAGTGCTGCGATCCAGCTCCATAATAGCTCGCTTGATGCACAACTCAAAAACATCCTGTTTGTAGGGGAACGTGGACTGACTGCAACATGGGTAGACTCTAGCCTCATCGCAGTCTTGGTTCTCCATCCACTGCTTAAAAGTCTCCATGAAGCAACTGGTGAAATCTTGTTCATTAGACTGGAACACAAAGCTTTGGTTCCTGAGCTTCTGACAGAAGTTGAGAATCCATACTTGGCTGGCAGGGCTGGCAATGTTAAAACTTGTGTCAAGTGTCAGTTTACCTTTATTTTTGGGGTTCATGGGATCACCACTGTCTATTGGAATAACACCCCATATTATGGTAATAGGCATGTGGAGATCTTCTCCATGGTGGACACGTTCGAACATGAACAGTTTTTTGTATTCTGCATCATAGCGTTCAAAAGGATGTGTGGAGCGAAATACTTGAAATTCTGATAGCTCCAAGGAAGGTAGTTTTATTTTAGGGCTTACACAGACAATATATGCTCCAACAGCAGTTATGACCAGGAACCAAAAGAGCCACAGGTAACGCAGCTTGATTACAATGCATGGCAATACTTTTTCAAAGAAAATGCGGGAACACTCTGATAGAGCAAATAGGCACTTGTTGGCATTCCGATATATGCTCTTCAAAAAGCTTGTGGTGTGATGCGGTGACCTGAAGCACATGAAGATGTTAAGCAGGTATCGCTCATGAAGAATCACCACAGCAGGTAACCAGGTTACCATCAGAACATAGTTGACCAGGATAGCAGTGCCTGCATAGACACCAAAGCAGCGGATGGCTGTAATGTTGCTGACGTAATTAGCATAGAAGGCAGCAGCTGTAGTGAAGCTGGTGACAAACATTGAAAGAGCTGCATGATGAAGTGTGACATTTACAGTTTCAGAGAGCTCAGTGTTTGGCTTGTCAATTTTTGTGTAGTTCCACACATCACATAACACAAAAGCATCATCCGCGCCAATTCCAACAAGAATGATTAATGCCGTAAGATTCATAAAGGGGAAGAATTCAAAATTGAAGACAACCCGATAAAGAACATAGGCGATAATTAAGGAGCTGATGATGGCAAACATGGTCATGATGGTGATGAAAACAGACTTTGTGTATACACACATAACTACTAGCACAATCACAATTGCTATTGCAGGATACATAGTATCTGTAAGAAGGTAGTCCTGGAACAAATTGTGTTTGATGCCAAACTCTATACCAGTGACAGTGGTGATGCCATCTGTGGAGTTCCAGTTCTCAAAGTTGTCCAAGTAAATGTTCATCATACTTTCACCTTTCTCTGTGGGAGAAAACAGCATGCTGTACTTGAGATCGGGTGGATGGAATTCAATGCTCTTTGGGTTAAGGAAATCCTTGTCCACTAAGAAATGTAGGATATGATATACAGCATTGTATTTGGTGCACTTTCTGGGGACACTGGCACACTTGAACTGGTCTTTCCTGCGGGTATTTACATCCCAACACTCTGGGCCTAATGTGCTATTATAATAGTACTTGGCACAAGAGCGTAGGACCTTTAAGGTAAGTGATACATCCCTTTCCGTTATCTTTTGGCAGGATGACTTGTTGGTGAGCACAGCTATGTAGTTCCCCAGGGTCCAGCTAGGACAACAAGAGGCAGATGTGGCACGCTGACACAAACTCCAGTACTGTGGATGGGATCGAACCTGAGAAGACATGATTATTATTAATGTGCTTATTTAATCAATGCCTAACAGTGCAAGCTACCAGCAGTTAGACCCCAAATTTACAGTGCTTTTCATAAATATTCACCAACTATTAACTTTTCAACATTTTTTTTTTATTGTTATGACCCGGAACTGAAGTATTCACCCTTCTTGTTGTGAATATAAAAACATGCACACAAATCTTCAGTGTGAGATTTAACTAATTAACCACAGACACTTTCCACTTTTATAATAAAAAAAAAATAAAATAATTTTTTTTTTTTAACAAGGGTACCAATCATTTGTGCTATAACCAAAAACGTAACTAGAAGCCAAACTTGCAAAGTCAGTTTTTCGTAAATTAAAGAACTGAAGTAAATTGGGTCTTATCAGGCAAAGGTTTTACAGTCTGGCCCAAAAATGTGTGTGCTCTGCATGGATTCAAGTTGAGAAAATGAAAATGCAGTTCTAATCTAGAAATTATATACAAAATTAAATTAAATGTCAAAAACATCAGTTTCCAGACGTGATTCAAAGAAGGCTGTGTAGGACATCTGAAAGAATTTTAACAGATATCAAGAAGAACAGGCAACAATTGGTCACACAACCAAACAAAATTAGAACAAATCTGTCCAAAAAAAAAATAGTGTACTTCATTTGTCCTACTTTTGTATTACATTAGCCAAGTGTAAGGAACATAAAACAGGAATAATAAAACCCAAGAATTCAAGAACAACACATACCCTGGTATTGTCGAAATTGCACATGGATTTTATAGCGTGTATATTCCACAAGTTCTTCCCTTCAGCAGAGGTAAACACAATTCTAGAGTAGCCGTCACCTGTTAAGACCCAGTTGGACAATAATTACTCGATAGAACGCTAGTTACATATGTAACTGCAGTTCTATAAACCCCAGATAATTGCTAGGAGCCCCCCGGAAACACCTGGATATCTCATAGGGCATGTGCACATGTACGCCAAAAACGTCTAATAAAGTCATGTAGTGACGTATGATTTGCAATAAATTCCACAGACAAACATACATTTTTACCTGGAACATTCTTGCCAGGTTAGTGCAGGTTCTGAGTAACGAAGAACCCTAGCAGTTATCCCAAGGTTCATAAACTCAGTTAGATACATAACTAGCTTTCCATTTTGCCCCTCCAAACTGCCAGGGGTGATGTGAAACACCCAGATGGATGTATGCAAACAGTCTCATGAGGAACAGGACTCAACTTAGGACTTACCCTGAAAGATGCTGAGAGATGACCACCTAACTAACACTTACACGACTAGAAAGCGCAACTTTAACCTTGTAAAATCTGGAGAGGGTGCCTGGTGACGTCCAGGTAGTTGAATAGAGGTCCTGACACCTTTCTATAAATCCCATGAACAAGATAGTCCTTATTGTGACATGCCTCTGAACAAGAAGTATGAGTGCCCAGTCAATCAGCCATGGCAGATAAACAGTGGGTCTGAGGATTGGATGGGTGCTGTCTACTTTAAGCAATATTGTATGGCCTGTATGAGGCACAATGTTGAATCAACATGAGTGACATCACTTTGGGCAGAAATTCTATATCTAACTACAAGGTTACAGCAGAGTCATCCAACCACCAATGAAGGCAAGGCTGAAATGATCAATAGCAAAGAGAGACCTATTTCAAGTCAGCATTGTGCATATACTCAAAAGGAGGGCCTTCTGAGGGAGGAATTCACCCTGAACAAATTGTATGTCAATATTGATAATTAATTTGATATTCTATAGCATCCATTATTTATTTTTAATGAACACGTTGGTCTATTTTCACTTTGGTTAATAGTTTCATACAATATCAACAATGCCATATTAGTGCCAATGGGAATTAGCCACAGCCCTTTTCTTTAAACTGCTCAGCTCATTCACTGACTCGAGTCCAACTTTTGTTATCTCCACTATGTCTACACTGAATTTCTCATTACTATGATGTTTCCATTAAGAGACAAGGGAAAGGCCCAATGCAGGGCTGCTAGGGTACCATGGAGGTACCATACCCAAAAGCCACCGACCAAAATGTCTCTAAAATTCAGTGCTTATTTCCAATACTTCTGACAAAAATTTTATCAAAGCATTTAACAACTTTGAAGTCTGAGTGAATCCTTGATGCAGGGAGAGCAGAGAGTGTTTAAACATGTTGCAGACCTCTAGATTCTGGCTGTACTTTGTAAAAGTAGATGAGAACAATAAATTTGTAAATAAATTTGTATATAAAAAGCAGCACTGCCCTGTTTGCCCTTGCTTAGGTTGCAAGTGACCCTAGTGGTTATCCAGTGTTCACCCCTCCTAACCACCAGTGATGGTGTTCAATAGCTGGATAACCTTTATAGCAGTGGGCAGGGCCATAACCACCATAGACACTGAGGGGGACACGTCCTCCCCAATAATCAGATATAGCCAAATTTTCTCCCTGTGCATATGCAGCTCCACAGTGGAGCTACCAAGTTCCTTGGCATTCACATCCTGAAAGACCTCACCTGGACAACCACCACCAGCTGGCCAAGAGAGCCCAGTAGCTCCTGCATTTCCCCTGGCGTCTGAAGAAGGTCAACATCCCTCCATCCATCCTCACCACATTCTACAGGGGCACCATCGAGTGCGTCCTGACTAACTATCTGGTTTTGGAATTGTAACATCTCCATACACAAGACCCCACAGAGGATAGTGCCAACAGCTGAAAGCATCATTGGCATGCCTCTACCTCCTGTTCAAGACTTTTTCAACTCAAGCACCTCCGCTGATGGCTCATCATCATGTGCATGTAGTCTGATGTGCACAAGCGAGAAGAAAAAAAAGTGGGTGTAGGGTGGTGGTGTTTATTGCAAATACTGTGTCATATGTCAATATGTGACTTTGCTGGAAGTCTTGGCATGCATGCACACATACAGTGACAAGAAAAAGTGTGTGAACCTTTTGGAATTTCATGGTTTTCTGAATAAATTTGTCATAAAATGTGATCTGATCTTCATCTAAGTCAAAAGGTATTGACAAATATAATGTGTCTAAAATTATAACACAAAATAAATTCTGATCCCTCACGTCTTTATTGAACAGACTCATTCAACATTCAAAATGGCAGTGGAAAAAGTAAGTGAACCCTTAGAATTTATAACTTTGACTGGGCGCCCACTTCTTGGTAGAGTAGCAACAGTCCCAAAGTGTCTCCATTTGTAGAATGTTTGCCAAACTGTAGCTCTTTTTGGTGAGGCATGGCTCACATAAGCGTGTGCTTCTCGTGCAAAGCAAACTCCAAAAGTCTGAGGGGTTTTTAAATCAGTCAAAGTAGCTGTAGTCCACATCTTCAAACTCATTTTCTTAATGAGACTCCAGGTGTGCTAAAACCTGACTCCAATGAGCTTTTTGAGGTCATTAACTCAAGGGTTCACATACTTTTTCCACAAGCACTATGAGGTTTTTTTTGGTTGTTCTCAATAAAGACATGAGGGATCAGAATTTCTTTTGTGTTATTATTTTAGACACATTATATTTGTCAATACCCTTGACTTAGATGAAGATCAGATCACATTTTATGACAAATTTATTCAGAAAACCATGAAATTCTAGAAGGTTCACATACTTTTTCTTGCCACTGTATAAATGGATGTATCCAGGTGTTTCACAGTGGCTCTGGCAGTTAGGAAGGGCAAAATAATATTTACATTACATTTTGTGCCAAATTTCATAGTCTTTAAAATCTTTACCTGGAACATCACAGAAGAAATTGTCTTTACTGAAGTCCCATTCTGCTTGTCTTTTATCTCGTTCAGAGTGATCCTCTGACCACCTCTCTTCTTGATGACTAAAACCATAAGGCAATGCCAAAAACACAAAAGCCAAATAATTTACACATTTATGCATCAATATAATGGAAAAAAACTTTGCTAATTATTTATATGTGATACATAGATAAACTGGATATTATTTTGTTTTAAAAATTAAACGACCCAAGTTTGCTCTGTTGTGTTTAACAAGGTCCTGTTAATTTTCAGTGCATCTGGAAAGTATTCACAACGCTTCACTTTTTCCACATTTTGTTATGTTACAGCCTTATTCCAAAATGGATTAAATTAATTATATTCCTCAAAATTCTACAAACAATACCCGATAATGACAACGTGAAAGAAGTTTGTTTGAAATCTCTGCAATTTTATTTAAAAAAAAAAAAAAAAAAAAGCACATGTACATAAGTATTCACAACCTTTGCTCAATACTTTGTTGAAGCACCTTTGGCACCAATTACAGCCTCAAGTCTTTTTGAGAATGATGCTACAAGCTTGGCACACCTATTTTTGGGCAGTTTCTCCCATTCTTCTTTGCAGGACCTCTCAAGCTCCACCAGGTTGGATGGGGAGCGTCGGTGCACAGTCATTTTCAGATCTCTCCAGAGATGTCCAATCAACTGAATTTACTAGCGGTGGACTCCAATCAAGTTGTAGAAACATCTCAAGGATGATCAGTGGAAACAGGATGCACCTGAGCTCAATTTTGAGTGTCATGGCAAAGGCTGTGAATACTTATGTAAATGTGCTTTTTTTGTTTTTTTATTTTTAATAAATTTGCAAAGATTTCAAACAAACTTTCACTTAGTCATTATGGGGTATTGTTTGTAGAATTTTGAGGAAAATAATTAATTGAATCCATTTTGGAATAAGGCTGTAACATAACAAAATGTGGAAAAAGTGAAAAGCTGTGAATACTTTCCAGATGCACAGTATGATAAGAATTTCAATATAATTGTTAGCACACCGCATGCATTTTAATTGACGTTCCAGAGTAACCAGTTTTTCCCCTCACCTTTAGGGATAGCTTTGCCAGTACAGTGAAATGCACTTTTCAGTCCAATTTTTTTAAATATCAGTTTTTTATAATATATTTTTGCTGTAAATAGAGCCAAAGATAAATGACTCCGAGATAACTGCCACTACACTAGAGGTCCTAATGAAATAAGGATAAGGATAGTAGTAATGGCAGTTACTAGTGGTAAGAGATTCGGAAACCAACTGCTACAAACTAAAACTAAGTATACTGACTTCCAATGCTAAATGTCTTGCACAATAAAGTCAAGAAGAAGGATTAATAATATATTTTTCAATTACTTTCTATTTTGGTGTTCTCTGTTCTATATGAAAATTGAGCTAACTTATCTATATTTATCAATACAAAGTTAGAGGGTACAAGAAGTATCAGTAAAAAGAAAAAGATTAATTCATCTATTTCTTGAGATTAGCTATAACAAAAATTACTTTCACAAATAGGGTTAAAACAAGGGTAATTACCAACTTCCAGATAATTGAAGACCTGTATAGGTTAAGAAGATGGAGGGCTGAATTGACCAGAAAAAGCATTAATGCCAGTTCATAACATAAATTTGCCCTTCAGGCTATCTCTAAGCTCCATGGATATTGAGATGCTGTTTTTGAGATGCATGCAGGGCACCCTGTCACTTCTTATAACTGTCAGGATACTCCAGTATTTGGAAGACTGGCTCCCATGTTCTTCCACCAGAGAACAGGCCATTCAGTTCATGTACAGTCTCCTCACATATATCTTGAAGCTCAGTCTCACAGAAGAGCCCCAACCACCCCCCCACCCCACCTATTGAACTTGTTGGGATTGTTAATTGCAACCACAGCGGTGGTTGTCTTAATCAGTAGAGACACTCCCTCTTCTCAGTGAAATGGGCATGCACCCTGATCTGCAGGAGAAGCCTTTCTCACAAAGCGCTAGCCTTTTTGAAGTGGCTGCTGGATAGTAGCAAGTCCCTATCTACACTGAAAGTGTACATGGCTGCAATATCGGCACATCACAGCCCAATGGATGGAAGTTTGCTGGAAGATCATAGGCTTATAACAGGGATTCTGAAAGGAGCTAGCCATCTCTATCTGCCATGCTCATACAAGAGCCCAGCATGTAATCTTCTTCTCATACTGGAGTCCATTAAGACCTCTCCATATCAATGCACACAAAATGCAAATCTGACGGGTGTAATTGAAGACAGCCGTTTTACTGGCAATCACCTCAGGAAAAAGGGGGGAGCAACTACATACTTTGGCAATGAGCGTGCCCTACATGTGCTGGTGGCCAAATAATTCTGGAGTCATCTTGTTGCTCAACTGTGCTAGCCAAGCAGGGAGAATAAACAAAGTATTCCTCAGAAATAAACAACACTCTAGTTAAGTTTAGCTGAACCAAGCTATGAGAACTTAAATTAGCATACAGCCTTCTAGCTAGCTAGCTGGCAAAGGAGCACTGTTTCACTCTTCTAAATAAACCGTATGGCGTCTTTAGAAAAAAAAAATAGATCTGTGTCACAGAGTGGAATACTACATTCAATTTAGTGGGGTAGAGAAGGGAATTCTGCAGTTTCTTCTATTTGAGCACAGTGATGCAGGTCAAAAAAGGCTTGGAATACAAATTAAATTCATTGATGTCATTTCACAAAATAGCCCAATCTCCAACATAACAAATAAAACATAAAAGTGGTGACTTACTTCATACTAAAAAAAAGACAGCATCATGAAGACAAAGGAGCTATCAAAAGTCAAGGACACAGTTTTGAAAAAGTTATTAAAAAATCCCAAACTTTGATCATTTCATGGTGCACCATTAAATTAATTCTTTAAAAATGTAAAGAATATGGCACAGCATCAACACAGCCTAGAGGTGGTTATCCACCAAAGATAGTGAGTGACCAGGTAAGGAGGACAATAGTCAGAGACACAACCAAGCAGTTAAGCCAGGAATGCTCCAAACAGCTGGGCTTCAGGGAAGAGTAGCAAGAAGAAAGCCATTACTGAAAAAAAGCCAAGCCTGGTGGTGGAAGAATCATTTGGTGGGGACAGTTTTCAGCATGAACTGGGAAACTCATCAGGGTTGAGGGCATGATGGATAAAGCTAAATATTGTGCAATCATAGAAGTAAATGTGTTCCAGTCTGCAAGAGACTTGACACTGGAGTGGAGGTTCACCATCCAACAGGACTATGGCCCTAAGCACACTGTCAAAGCTACTATGGAAGGGCTCAAGACCAATAACCTGAATGTGTGTTAGAATTGCCTAGTCAAAGCCCAAAACTCAATTAAATCTGACAGACTTTGAGCAATTTTACCAGATCCAGATGACAGCTGACCAAGACATAACCCAAAGGATACCAAGTATTCACTCAGGTGGTGAATAGTTGTGCAACAAACACATGGCTCTTTTACGTTTAATTATTCTGCTCCCCCAAATGTTGTGTGTTATGTCAAGCAAATTAAGTCCATTTCAATTTCAGGCTGTAACACTACAAAATGCTGTACTGTACATGGGCTTTAAACTTGTGCTTACAGTGCCCTCCACTAATATTGGCACCCTTGGGAAATATGAGCAAAGAAGGCTGTGAATTTTTTTTTGAACTTTATTGTTTAACCTTTTGATCATTTGTTCAACAAAAATGAAATCAGAAAAATACTCTGCTCTGCATGGACAATTCAAGCACAACATGGGTTTATACAATTTTATTTTTATTTTTAATCTTTGTTAAATATAGGTGTGCAACAGTTATTAGAACCCCTATGAATTCATATGAGAAATATATATTTGAAGTATATTCTCATTGATATTTGACTTTTTTTTTTAGTACACCTGGGTGACTAGGAACAGGAAATTGTTCAACCATGACTTCCTGTTTCACAGGGGTATAACCATGAGGTAACAGGCCAAATTCCCTTAGTCATTCATAACAATGGGTAAGACCAAGGAATATAGCTGTGATGTGCAGCAAAAGGTTGTTGAGCTTTACAAAATGGGAAGTGGCTATAAGAAAATAGCACAAGCATTGAAAATGCCCATTTCCACCATCAGGGCAATAATTAAGAAGTTCCAGTCAACTGGAAATGTTATAAATCAACCTGGAATTGGACGTGTGTCTATATTGTCTCAACGCACTGTGAAGAGGATGGTTTGAGTGGCCAAAAAATCTCCAAGGATCACAGATTGGAGAATTGCAGAAGTTAGTTGTATCTTGGGGTCAGAAAATCTCTAAAACTAATGAAGAATAATCTGACGTCACCTACATCACCACAAGTTGTTTGGAAGGGTTTAAAGAAAAAAGCCTCTACTCTCATCCAAAAACAAACTCAAGCATCTTCAGTTTGCCAGACGCTACTGGAACTTCAAATGAGATCGGGTTCTATGAAACCAAAATAGAGCTTTTTGGTAATAAACACCAGAGGTGGTTTTGGTGCACACAGAGCAGTAGCCATATGGAAAAGTACCTCATGCCCACGGTTAAATGTGGTGGTGGCTCTTTAATGTTTTGGGGCTGTTTTTCTGCCAGAGGACCTGGACATTTTGTTAGGATACATGGCATCATAGACTCTATCGAATATCAACAGATATTAAATGAAAACCTGACTGCCTCTGCCAGAAAGCTTAAAATGGGCCGTGGTTGGATCTTCCAGCAGCACAATGATCCAAAACATACATGAAAAATCAACACAAAAATGGTTTACTGTCCACAAAATCAAGATCTTGCCATGGCCATCCCAGTCCCCCAACATAGAAACCCTGTGGGGTGAACTGAAGAGGAGAGTCCACCAGCGTGGACCTCGAAATTTGAAGGATCTGAAGAGATTCTGTATGAAGGAATGGTCTCGGATCCCTTGCCATGTATTCTCCAACCTCATCATGCATTATAGGAGAAGACTCAGAGCGGCTATCTTGGCAAAGGGAGGTAACACATATTGTCTAAAAGGATGCCAATAATTGTTGCACACCTATATAAACAAGACAAATTTTCACAGCCTTCTTTGCTCATATTTACCAAGGGTGCCAATATTAGTTGAGTGCACTGTATATACAGGGAAACCACTGGCAGCTGCTCCTTCAATAGTTAATGTTCTAATGTAACTGACCACTTACGAGACCTTGCAAAAAAATCTTCATAAAAATTATGACAACCCCAATGGCAAAGACAGACAGTGTAATACAGAAGTATTAGACAATCACTGACGAATCTAAAAATGAAATTATATTCTTTTGTAATACAGGGTAGCCTTTGTTTAGAATAGTCTCAATTACTTTGGATGGATAAAAAAAAGGACAGTGTTACCTTTTGGCCTGTTCATCAGCATATTTAAAGGGGTAGTTGGCCAAGGTGGCTTTGTAGCCTGTATTTTTCACCATGTTGTTCCATGTGACAAGCCTTTGACCTATTGTAGTGCCCCTTGGTTCAAAGCCCTATGGAGAGAAACAGTGGGAAAAACTATATTTAGAGAATAATGACAGTATGTCCTCAACAACAAAAATGACAAATGTCTTCTGAATATTGTACTTAGAAAATCTGGGGTAATTCCATCATTTCCAGGAACAATTTTGCATTAATCTCACTAATCACATTTAGTCTCACCCGGATACACAAATTTGTAATTTTTCATTTTTAGTCATATTACACACTTCCCAAATGAAGAAAACAGAAAACTGATCTTGTACGTGGATTACAGAGGCTATTAATAAAGATAACTACAGGTATAAATCTTTAAATTCACATATTCCACATACTGTTTAAACTTTCTAGAAATAAAGAAACGCGAAGTTGTGTCACGGTCAGCTCCTTAATAATTTAATGTTCAATGCTGGCAAGTTAATAATCATAAATAATCCAGTAATGTTCCATGTATTCAAACCCCAAATGCAAATATAACATATGAACATGTGCTATGCAAACACCTAGGTTTGTATGAAAAACAACTCAGTGGAAACTCACTTGTCCTGTGTTAATGTCACAAGTTTTATCCCAGAGAAAATGTGTGAAAAATGTTTAAATGACAGGCGTCAGTCAGTGAAAGTAACCCCATCTGGATAGAGCTGATGAAAAAAAATTACGTGCATGACCAGCAAACTGCATCAGATATTGATATTTTTCACTTGTTTCATTGCTCATATAAATGCCATTAAGTGAAAAGTTTCTTTAAGCTTCATCTAAATCAATGTGGCTTTTGGAAGAGGGAAGTAGTAGTGGAGTGCACAAGCCACAATTTTACCTTATTTAGCGGATTTCCACAAGCAACATATCACTAGAAATATGTACAAAATAGACCACATGTTGCAGAAAATACCAATACACTGTACCACACAATAACTTGAGAAGCTCTGCTCTGTTAAACACACTTTTCTAGCACTAGCACTGTTCCCGAGTTGTTTATGTTGCAGGGAAGAGTATCCGATCGTACATGCTCTACCAATTCTGATCAGGCACAAAATAAAAAGTGTAGCTTATGGGTAGGGAATAAAAATGACATGAGTGCTTTATTGAAAAAATGATCAACCAATGGGTGGCGATGCCACATCAGTCAAGTCGTTCCCTCATCAGCCTTTCTCTATTTTCTCTCCCATTAATTTAATGGAATTTAAAACTTAAAATTGACCGGAATACATTTGTTTGTGTTGCCTGGGGCTTTAAAATTGAAACAGGCAATTTCATGAAGTCAGTGTAGGGAATGAAGCACTGAGGTGATGTTGGAAAACATGACGTAGCTGCATTCGGGATCAGTTGCAGAGATCTGATGGGACACAGAGGAAGCACTGCCAGAGGAAATTTGCAGTAATCCAATCCAAAATGGCAAGGAAATGAACAAGTACCAAAGTGGCCTCTAAGGAGATAAAAAAAAAAAAAAAAAGGCCAGACCCTCCTGCTGTAAAGGAGAAACCTACATGGCAGATTCAAGTTAGCAACTCGAGTTGAGAATCATAGCTAGTTGGCCAGGACTACACCAATAAGGATTATTTCCCTTCTCCAACATGTCTAACAAACTAGTATTCACCTAGTCAGTCCAATAACATGTCTTTGATCAAGGGAAGTTACTGAACTGTGCAGTCTCTGGTCATCTAGTTTGGGAGGGAGCACCTCTGGTTTAAACCTTCAGATCTATAAGCATTAATCTTTCAGCTTAGTTTCCTTATCAAATGAGTCAAAATACAATCCTAAGAGGTGAATGAAAGCTTTCATGATACCAGTTGTATTGAGAGAAAAACAGAAATGTCTTACCAGTAAAGGATCTGAGAAATCGGGCAAGTCTGGCACAAGGACACCTACTAAAGTGCATACCACAATGAGTATAGTACACACACCAAGGACCACCACAGGCCAGTCAGCAATGAGCTCTGCATAACTGTAAGCAAAAAGAACCTTTATTTACAGCATGCCTTTCCAGGAGAAAGAAATGGCATTTAAATTTTCACTTTGGTTGATTTAGCCTGAAAGGATTTTAAATTAGACCAAGACTTTTCCCGGAACATATGAGCACTGAATTTTTGGTACAATTGGTCAGGTATGATGGCTGGTTTTGTACTCTAATGTGGTCTAGTCAACATCTGGTTACTGGAAATTGTGATTTGAGGTTTGCTTCAATAATACATTAAATAAACAAATTGCGTACATTGCTTCTCACTTTGCCAAAACTGATAAAGTAATTATTTGTGCAACTAGTCCACAGTTCAGAAGGAATTCATCTTTGGATTTGTCTGGGGGGGGGGGGGGGGAAATCTAGAATCGAGTGAAGCATTCACGCCTAAATGTAATGATAACTAAGACAAGCATAGCCAGAAGAGAACTTGGAAAGAGGCTGACATTAATTGTGCACAAGTAGAGTAGTAATATACAAGTTTAGATGGACAAGAAAAAAAGAAGAAGGGAAAAAAGGGAAAAAAAGGAGAAAAAAATAAAAGAGTGAGAGAGATCTTACCTTTTGGGGAATCGAAAAGGTCTTGCAGGGCTACAGGACAAGACAGACATTAAAGTTACATGTCAGAGTTACAGCAACAGACAAGCAAACTCCTACTGGCTACTACTTCAATTAATATTGACATTTAAATTTATTACATTTGGCAGATGTCCTAATCATTTAAAAAACTGAGCAGTTGAGGGTTAAGTGCCTTTCTCAAGGGCCAAAAAGTGAGCACTGAGCTACCACTGCCCCATATGAATAATTTTTCCTTTTTTTTCCCAATTTAATTGTACACCCAGGATAATCAAGTGGCAGCCCAATGGCCATAGTGACATTAATCCTCTCAGATACCCACCAGGGTTCGCAGTCACTCTGTACCAGCTCAGACTTGGTATCCTTAAACACCATCCCCAGCGGTTACCCAATGTTCACATAGACATATTTACAAAACACAACTAGCATTCCAAGTGCACACCAAAGCCCAAAGTAATCCTTTGTAATGATTGCCTAGTTGGGATATTCTGTGAAAAGACAGCCAGGCTGCTATTATACAATATTAAGCATTTAGTGAACGACAGTAGTATTAGATATTGGGAAAGGGGCGTCTTTAAGAGTAGGAGAACTGTTTAGGATTCCAAGCCTGACTCTGGATGGCATCAAACGAACCACCACAGCCCCTGTCATAAATGTAAACAGTCGGAACCTTGCATGTACAGATGGCCCTGAAGAGGATTAGTGCAGCTTAGACACACATAACAGAGTCTGTAACTCAATAAAATATCAGAGCGAGTTTATTACCTGCTTATACAAGTTAGAAATTCTACTCGTTTAAAATTCCACCATTAGTGGAAAACAATTAAAAATCAAACCAATAAAGAAAAACTGGATCAATTTCAATGTGAAAAACACTGTTTCCTTTATTTACTTACGGCATATTGCAGAATGACCTGTAATAGAGCTCTGGTAATGGTGGTCTAACAAAAACAGCCTTTCCTTTTGTTCGTTTGTTTTTCATAATCATGATGGGAACTCACAGAAAAGTTACTGAAATTATGAACACAAAGTAATTGTGACCCATCCATCATTTTTTTGTGTAATACTGACGAATGACGAATCAAGCCCACAGATACCTGTAAAATTAAACTATATTCTTAGAGTTTCCTTAAGAAACTGGATCATGAATGCTTATTTTCTTGGTCTGCATGCAATGGAAAAATAGCATGCCATAATCACAATCAAGCTCCTTTCCTTGAGCACTTACAAGCTCTCTTAAAAATCTACATATGCCTTCTTCTGTTATGTTCCTCACTTAATCCTGGGTTTACTGACTCCAAATAGACAATACAGCAGAACTCTCTGACATGAGGGTTTTTAGTCTTCTAGCCTATTGCTCCCCCCTACCGAGACTGCTAACAATTTCTCTACTCTGATACTGTCCTGTGCCCGTTAAGAATGTAATGCAATGGCACAATCTGAGTTTTTTGGTTTGTTTTAATTCATGTGGAACCTACCACTATGCCCTGGAAAAACTCAAACACACACAACAGGGGAAAATATATTGTGTAGCAACTACTAAACCTGATGGATGTTTAGAAAAATTTATTTGCTATAGTTTACATCACCTACACGGTGTTTTCACACAGTGCGAGTCCTAGAGTCATACAGGTATAAATACATAAATTCATTAAAACGCCCCAAAATGATTTGAATGAATACATAAACAAAATGTATCTATTCAACAGAAAGTAATTAAATAATAAGTCAGTCCGGATTTCGAGTTGTTTGTGCTTTTTTTTTTAAATGGAAAATTACTCAAATTGGCGAAATCTGTTTTGCACGGTCTTTCACAGTGATGTCTGTTGATAAATGAGACCTTTTAGCTGTACTCATATTTAATGCACGTTAATCGAAGAGGCTGATTTTGCGTCGAATTTCTGCAATCGCACAATCGCAATGTCCTGGAGGGACTGATGAGACCAAATAAGTAGAACACTATGCCAACGGCACGGATGACAAGTCTAGTCCATCTCTTTACTAATTTGTATGTCTCAAACACCTTGAAGATATACTTCAAACCAAAAAAGCGACTGATGAAAGATTACTTCAGATATTTGACCTTGCTGTGACATTTACCCTGTTTGGATGGGTTTCCAAAATCTAATCAGTTCATCAGCTGGTTACGATGCTAATTCCATATGAATCCCACAAAACATTTAACGACTTGTTCTTGAGATATTGCGCTAACGAGAATATCGGACAATTGGCCTTGAGCTCCTGAACATGAAAATGCAACATCTCTATATGACAAACAGGAAGGGTTAGGCTTAGAGAGTACACCTTGGTATTTTTAGGTGTTCGTGTGGCAAACTTTATTTAACTGAAATAACCTCGCACAACCAAACTGTTCAACATAAACGGGGCTTTCAATTGAAAAACAAATCACAGGTGAAAAAGTTCAGGCTTGTGTATGATGTTTTAGTACTTGATTTCACGACAAATGTATCCAGGTAACTGCAAGTACATTTGAAGGTTTTCAAGATTCCTTATGGCTGTTTATTTGTTGACGTGAAAGTGCAAATGTCAGAAGAGCTCAGTCTTTGGTCAGCGATGTTATTATGGGAGAATTTGGTTGTGTATCTTCAGGGGGAAAAAAAACCCCCAAACATTTGTATATAAAAAATAATAATAATAATAATCAAAAAAAAAAACGTTGGTTCAATTTGTTATTTCAGTCTCCACCCCGAAGGAGAGTGGAACTGTGTGAACTCACACTGTGTGAACTAGCTTTGAAAATGTTCAAAGGGGAACATTCTATTGACAACAAAACAATACCATGTTTGAAAAAAGGAAAAACAAACAAAAAGAAATGGATCAAACTTGGATAAAAGATAAAAGAGCATGTGTATTTGTGAAAGATCTGGCCAAGAGGAAGCATATACCGCATGTATGGTGAACACGAGGTGCCAGTGACCGATCCTTGAGTGACACCTTGTGTGACGGAGCAGTAGAGCAGGGAAAGGCTGCATTGGAACGGATTAAAGAGACTGTTGGTAGTGAGATAATGAAGAGGAAACCGCTCTTTCTAGCAGTTTGGACAGAAATGTAAAATTAGAAATTTGATCTGTAATTAGAATATTCTTCAGGGTCAGCGCTAGTAGAGTAAACTTGGTTTCCATTGTTTTTTTATGGTGTGAAAAAACTTTGTTATAAACCTTGGTCATTTAGCCATTTATTAAATATAAACTACCGCTATTATTATTATTATTTATTGTTTTTACCATTGAAACTGTGAGACCACACATGCTGTGACTTAAATTATTATTATTTTTTTAAATCACAATAGTTCAAGAGATTTCATGTGAACTTTAATCAAGCCATTGCACAAGCTCTGTCTAGTGTAAAGTCTGCTTTAAATGGGCTTGATGATGTCACACTACAGGTGCATGAATTTTGTTATACAGATATGCTATTTTGTTATATGGGTGTGAATACAGGCATGAATTTTGTATGCTCCATAGAGGACTTTATGAATTTTTTTTAAATGACAAAATTGAAAACACTGGACTAAAACATTAAATGTAGTAATTCAAACAATTTTATAACCAGTTGTGTAAAGACCAAAGCAAAGCTAGTTACGACTATAGGATGGGAGTTGCTGAAATGAGGACTAGAATGAAGCTTTCATTTATGCAGTAACACTTCAAGGATCCTTCACTGACATCATGTGCAGACTCAGCTGAAGATCATGTAGATAATATTACGAGGATAATGTGCATTACGCTCAGAAACAATGCCAAGCTAAGAAATATTACCCTGTTGCATGTATGGCTGCAACAACTAATCGATAATAATCTATAATTAAAATAATTGACAACGAGTTTCATTATGGATTAGTTGGGCCTGTGACGTCACTGTGGATAACCCCAGGCACCCCAGCTTGTAGACAATCAGTTGTTTTTTGTTTTCAAAATATAATGTTAATATTTTTTAAAATCCTTTGCACAATATATAGCATAGCGCACACAGATATATTTAATACCTTTTCTATAGCCTTAAGTTTGCAGGACAACATTGGGCAGAATGTGAAATAACGTATTTGTAAAAATTCAATCCAATTAATCGATTAATCGAGAAATAATGGAAATATTCATGGATTATCAAAATAATTAGTTATTATCAAAATAACTAGTTGCAGGATACAGAGACAGAAGCTTAAGTTTTTGACTTCAGTAAAACTTCTCAGTCATTATAAAATACTACTAATGAGCTTCAAAAGCACTGAAAGGTCTCACTCCACAGTATCCGAGTGAATTCTGGTCTATTATGTTCTGACACGTCTGCTTCTATAAATGAGTATTGAGATGACCATGATCTGAAGAAGATAATCACGAGTGAAAAAGAAAGGGAGGAAATATTACATCGCTTACAACCAGAAATCCGTTACCTGAATGTGGTCATGTTTGGTTGGTTCTGGAAACGCTCCTGCCACTGGTGCTGCATGCAGAAACTAGGTGTCCCCTGCACACAGCAAGGGCTCATGTGAAGGGCCCTTCTTCCATGCAAGGACCCCGGGAAAAGGCTGCCTTCTTGCTGGTTCCCATTACAGCACTCAGGCTCTTGAAAAGGGCAACAGGGAGAAGAATGATTTGGAAGAGAGGTGGGCAACAGCTTTGGAGAATTGAACTGTGACAAAAACGCTGAGCATCGGGATGTGGACGACATTGATGGTTGGATAGAGCAGTTCTGCTTGACACTATTTTGGCTAGGTGGTTCAATTTTAGACATTGTTCTCGCTTTCTGCTCTAGATTCTCATTGGTCTCCAGTGTAGACTCGGCAACAGAGCTGGCAGGCTCACTTGGCGTAGTAGCACTCATGCTTTGAGGGACTCCACCATTATTGAGTGGCGGAAGGTTAATAGAAGCCTCAGTCAGATCCATAGGGCTTGTATCCTTCACCTGAAAATCAAGATGACAAAAAATAAATAAATAATCACTTGCCATTATATGGTTCAATTTACTGTTTCATTCAAGAGAAGACAGAAGAAAGCAAACCAAAAAAAAAAAGAAAACACTGTAAAAGACAATCTTGCTCCCATCATCAATAGCATATATATGTTATTGAAATAAAGTATCATCCATCCATCCATCCATCCATCCTTCCTTCAGGGTCACGGGAAAACCTGGAGCCTATCCAAGGAAGCATCGGGCACAAGGTGGGGTACACCCTGGACAGGGTGCCAATCCATCGCAGGGCACACTCACATACACATTCACACACCCATTCATACACTACGGACAATTTGGACATGCCAATCAGCCTACCATGAATGTCTTTGGTCTGGGGGAGGAAACCGGAGTACCTGGAGGAAACCTCCGCAGCACGGGGAGAACATGCAAACTCCACACACACAGGGCCACGGTGGGAATTAAGTATAATTTATATATTAATTTAGTATTCTTCCCCCTTTCTTTTAGCAATCTAAATTAGGACTAGCATTTCATTTTTGAGTGCTCACACTAAATAAACAGGGTACACTGGTGTTGATTCTAAATCCACCTGCGTCCAATTGCATGCTTGAACAACAAGTCCCTCTGACTTTGGCAGGTCTCACAGCTAAAACAGTAGATCAGATAAGTCCTGTGATTATTTGTACCAGGGAACTGGCCATGAAGCTTTGAAAGGAAGTTGCTAGGAGGAAAAAGATGGACGTGACTAAACATCACCAAGATCAGGCCAATCTGAGTGCTCGGGACAGAAGGGCAATTGTCATTAAAGTGTCCATGAATCCAGCTACAACACTGAAATATGAGAACCTTTGAACCTAATCAGCTCTTCATAAATCAGGCATCTATAGAAAAGTGTCCAGAAGGAAGCCACTTCTGAGAAAGGCCAAGTTTGAAAATCTGAGAGCATTTGGAATAAGATTTTGTGGTCTGATGAGACTAAAGTTGAGCCATTTGGTGTAAACGACCTAAAACACATATCCAACTCAACAAAGGCATGGCTTCAGATAAAGGAGATCAACGTTTTGGAATGGCCCAGTCAGAGCCCACATCTAAATCCTATTAAAAAACAATTTAAAAAAACAGTGGATTGACTTTGAGACCGCTGTGTACAGGAGATCCCCTTGCAAATTTGCACCTCTGATGTTTCACTTAACTTGGCAAGCAATAAAAGCTTGCAGAAAGCAGGCTCTATAACCATAGAGATGTAAATATCGGTTCATTATCCGTTCTTAGCTGATACACAAAGCTAGGATACTATTATTGTGTCAAAAATGGAAAAAGGAGGATATGAATTGATATAAATTGAAATGTATATAAAAAGTTTTACGGAGGACACTTGTCCAGAAGGGACCCGTGTCTTTTGAGAAGATATATCCTGCTGTATCAGTCCTGAAATGACCTTAACATCGTGATCATCATACGGAGTCCTCAAAGATGCTCAGCGTTCCTTTGATGACGGGATGGAAGACATGAAACAAAAGGCATAAATGTCCATATTTACAGGTATCATTCGTATTCACTTGAGTTATAGAAGTGTTCACAATCTTTTGCTGCATAATCATCATGCAGGACTCCTGACACCTAGAAGCATGAATTATTTTTTTTTTTTGCTGATGTGGTCAGGCTTCAAGGGAGACATCTTAGCTTTAATCATACAGCTGTACTGAAGAGCATTACTTGCACTATAATTATAGAGATGATGTTAGTAAGAGCAGCAGCCAGAGAGCACTCTAACTACTGGTGTTAAAGCGCTTCTATATATGCAGGTTTTAAGAACTTTCTTGAAACTAAAAACTGACACGGTGCATTTTCTTTACTTGCCACTACATGTGTTTGTTTTTGTTTAGGGACCTATTTGCATTGGATCTGCCAGCAATCCTGATCAGGAAGTAACAAAAAAAAAAAAAAAAAAAAAAAAAGGAATATCGGAAGACTATAGCATTAGAGATGTGCATACACGCATTAGAAAGGACTAGCGATAGAAATATCAGTATAGTTTTGGTAGAGGAAGGTCTGGGATATTATCGTCCCTACACAATGTTACATTGCCACGATGCCTAATGACATTTATCGCCAATTACATTATATTACCAGATCTGCCAACTGTTATACATTTTGCCTTGAAGCGCTACAAAAACACTGTACTGCGCTAGTGTTAGAGAGTTAATGGGTTAATGTTTAGGTGCACTGCATTGTGGGTATTGTAGTTTTGGGGGTGGGGTTGGGAACATGAGTGTTCATGAGCTGCAGGGAGAGACCGTGTCTCTCGCAAGGCCGAATGTTTTTCTTATTTTTGTCTGTGGAAGTAAAACTGAATAGAATAAATGCCACCCATTATAGCAGCTCTCAGAGAACAGCTCTCAGAGCCTTCTGAGCCCGGTGTGGAGGCGCAAAAAAAAAAAAAAAAAAAAAAAAAAAATTCAGGAAAGGTAACACAAAGTATGAGTTATCACTCAAAAGTGCAGTCTTCATCTCTTTAAGTAGAAGATGAGTCAATCAACATGCGAATCTGGAATGATCTGCATGTTTTGGGAGCTTTCTGATATTAACAGACACTTCCTGGAAGCCCCACCCGCTTTCCCCAAACTCATCCCTCGCGTTCTGTCACGGTAAACGGAGAAAGAAGATTTGACATCAGTTAACAATATTTATTAAAATGGGCCTCTCATGTGCTCCTGCTCAACACTGTAAACAGCTTCAACAGTGAAAATGTCGACCACCTGAACATTAAATTATGCCGTTATTTTTTTTCTAACTGTTTACTGTGCATTACTGCAAAATCGTTAGTGTTGTGCTTTTGTGATAACATGACTACGCCGACCCTACTCTCCTTAAACCTGAAATGATGGAAATGTTTATTTTCCTGCCTCTTTAGGCTAGTGGTTCTTTACAATTAAACCATTTACGGCAATATTTTGAACTGGAAATAGCGATCAGGAAAAAATAAAATAGTGCACAAATCTACTTCCAACATTTGAACTAAAAGGCCACTGGTTGGAGTCAGTTACAATAATTAAGTATAAACTGCAGTCAAATATTTCAGTTGTCTGATATTATACATTAAAGTTATATATTAGCATCATCAAATTAATACACACATTTAACCTTCATTTGCACCCATTTCCATCACTGGTTTTAGAATAGGAGAGGGTTACATCGTATAGTTTGGGTCTTAGTTCAACGGTTTCAATCCAGACAGGATGGAGATACTGGAGCGTTGTCTGGGGTTCAGTTTACCGTTTTTGCTTTACTCATGGATGAGTATGTCCCAATCAAAATAACCTTTTGAACAGGCGAGTTTCAAAATATCGTGCAGTCACTTAAGTAAACAGAGAGGATCAATGTGGAATCAGTCACGTTGGGGCTTGTGGATAGGATATAAATTTGTATGTCACTTTCATAATAGTCAAATCCTCACCCATATGTCCTAGTTATATATCCAGGAGGCAGCATATAAATGCAGTGGGGGGGGGGGGGGGGGGGGTGTTGGGCCCTGAAAGTTCTTTGTTTAAAAAGATCTGTGCCAGATCGACTTAGGTTATAAGGGCTCTCAAAAATGTTCCACCTGGTTCTTTTAGGATCTGGAGACACAACAGCAGTTTTTAGTTACAAAGGGACAAAGCATACTGCAGGACAGTTGGCATACTGCAGGACAATCAGTACGCTTACATGAACAACAACAATCCAATATTAACCCGATTAAGACAATACTCTGATTAAGAAACTACCATGGAAACAGCAATTTTTTTATTACCTTAATCTGACTAAAGTCATACTCGAAGTAAACACAAATCGAATTAAGATGTGTAGAGTATTCCTGTTTTAGTCGCATTATCGACGTGTATTACAGACATGTACACACCTTAATCACACTATTAACATCGTGTGGGAGTTTTCACCGCATTTTGTGATAGGACATGTACACACACGGCAGTGCGCAACCGTTTTACGGCAAACAAGAGAGCACGGCTGCGTCCCAAACCGCATACTTACCGCACTTACAGTAAGTGAAATACATGTATCTCAGCTACTATATAGTTGGTAAGGACGCGGTTTTGAACGCAGTCCACGGTTTCAAGCAGTTGTCTATTTGCACATACAGCATGACAAATAATTAACTGCCCTTGAAGCTTTCGTAAATTTAAAAATGAAACACCCAAAACTGTATACGGTACCATAACGAAGACGAACTGTATGTCAATACGTGAAATTCTGGAGGGAACATCGGACGGCGTGGCGTGGTGATATAATGACGTGTACTGTTAATCGATCTATGTTCTATAACATGTAAAACGGGTACATGAAAGGAATATTCTAAAAGCGACTCATGTAAACACCTTAATCACAATATTGTCTTATTCAGAATAAGCTCAATAATTAGATTACTGCTGTCCATGTAAACGTAGTCAATATTTTAGACATTACGTAGCGACGGGGTTAAGAGAGCAAGTAGAGGCCATCATATTGGAAATCAGAAAAGATTGTTGTGACGCTAGATAGACAGGCGGAGGGAGAATATTATTTATATTTATACACACACACACACACACACACACACACACACACACACACACGGAAAATCACTGGGGTCAGAGGCAGGAATGAAGCAAATATTATTATTAACAGCTTACTTCCCCCCAATGAGTCTTCATTTATTATACGAGAATAACATGATGACTTAAGAGCATTGTTGTAGTCAAATAATAATGTTCATATATTTGTTAATGCACAGTTAGCAAGGCCAGATATTTATACTGACGCCCTTTGGCTGCAAGAGTGCCCAGATCTTTTGTGAACCAAGGAGACGATTTAGTAAAAGAGATGAAATGCTCTTTCAAGAGCGCAACCTGGTCCAAGATGGAAAAATACCTACTGCGGAAAGAATCAACACAGATGACCAGTCACTGACAGAGCGGCCAGTTATAGACTTGATGGAGTGGTGCTCACTTTTTCTGCGCAGCAGAACTACCAGGTTTGTGTGATATAACGATTTAATAGTCGCTACATTAGTACATTATTTTCAGTGACATTTACTCCGAATACATTAGATCACCAGACCTGTCAACTTTTACACAGGAGCGCAATTTAACGTCCGAGTACGCTAGTGCGAGTCATCACTCAAAAATACCTCACTGTCATTTATAGCTGGACCTTCTTTTGTATACGAGTCTGATGTACGAGTCAGAATTCTGCCTGACAGTTCTGATGTCTGCTTTAAAATGCCATGTTTTCGATCATTTTTACTTACGCAACAATATGGCTGCAATTTTTCTTTAACAGCAAAGGCCTTTCTAAATATTAAGGTCAGTGCTTTCATTAAGTTCGAGGTGGGGTTTTTTTTTTATGTTTATGACTCAAATTCATTAAACTAAAGTAAGACAGTTTCACAAAAGGTCTGTGCGTCAAAGGTCTTTCAAAATTAAGTTCTACATCTAAACAAATTACCCATTAAGAGACGGGACTACTTTTTGTGAATACCACAAAACCTTCGGAAAGCTTAATTAACCAGAATTACTTTCTACTGTATTGTTCCTTTGTTCAAAAGATTCTATAACCATATAGAAACAACCTCTGGTCAGACTCATGGTCTCATGTCAGTCATCCTAAAAGCTTTCGCTCCTAAGACAATAATGGGTGTCTCTTTTTAATTAATGTCACAAATATACACAGTGTAAATGACTACTGCCTTAGAGAAAATCTAACCAAGAAATCCCCTTAGACTTCCATTATTAGGAAATTTCATGTACATGGATATTTGTTCTTTTGTCAGTACAGAGACCCATGTTGAAATCCCATATAATGCCAGTGTATTTATGAAATATTTTTGACTTGCAAAATTTTTGTAAAAATTGCACACACCATTTAGACCCCAAATCAGAAATATGAGGAGAGAGAGAGAGACAAAACAAATGGCAGGCAGGTAAGGAAACAAATATCTCAGGTTTTAAGTGGTTAAATGAGTAGAGTTGAATAAGATTTGAATGGTTTTTATTTTAGTTTATCAAAGCTCTGCCCCCAAAACTTACAGCGGTGCAATTAAACAATATCGCACAAGCAAGAGTGCGTTTACACTGAATATCGGCACGGCTGTGATTCGGCTATAAGCATGAGCAAGATATTCAGTAGAACCCCACTCTTACTCATGCGATATTGCTTTTATACAACAGTTCTAGAAACAAGAAATTACTATCAAGTGAGTGACATTTCAGACACAATGTGGACAAATGTTCTGTTTATTTTTTTGCAGACATAGATCCTGAAGAAGCCAAACTCACTTTATAGCAGATCATCAGCTAGTGCACTAGGGATGCAACTAACAATTATTCTCATGATTGATTAATCAGCAGATTTTTTTTCTTTGAGTAATCAAATTGGGGAGGAAAACATTCAGTACCATTTTTTCCATTTATTGAAAATAAAATCCACAAACTGAATGTTGCAAACATAAACCCTCTTATATAAAACTTGTTAAAGTTTTATAATTTCATAACTGTTTGTCCAATTATATTATTTATAATTACATAAAAATTTGGATTTTATATAGAAATTCGTATCTATATGTATAAATATACATACATACATACATACATACATATATATATATAAAATAATGTGTGTGTGTATATATATATATATATATATATATATATATATATATATATATATATATATATATATATATATATATATATACACATACATACACACACACACACACACACATACATATATATATATACACACACATTATTTTATATATATATATATATATATATATATATATATATATATATATACACACACACACACACACACACACACACACACACATACATATATATACACACACATATATACACACATTATTATATATATATATTTATATATGTGCATTATTTTAATGGAAAAAAGCACATATAATTCAACTACAGTCCTAAATTAATAATAAAATCTAACTGCACCTTGTGGTTTCTGTTACTCACTGCCTTTAAATATTATTTTACTTGTGTTTACTTTGATCATACCATTTTAATTAGACATTACCGATCTTACTCCCGCTACACTGTTGATCACCACGTCTACACTGCAAAGGAGGAGCAAGACGGCCTCGTTACGAATAGATCACTTCCGTTATAATAAACGACAGAAGTTACACTGCAAGCACGCAAATACTGCATATAAATCACAAACTGGAATTAAACTAAATCGTTCAAGCCAGACGCACCAGTTTCCCCAGCCCCTTAAACAGTGGAGCATTCTGGATATAAACATGTTTGTGCTCGTGCATCACTGTCGTGCTTCCATGCTACACAGGCTCCATTCTGCAATGTTTACAGGTTACAATCTTCTCCGCGACATTTCATTTAAAATGCTACCCTGCTTTACGCCGCTGTCTGATGGTGACTGAGGCAACGTTGGGTACGTGCGTTTTCCGTCATACGCTGTCAACTGAGAAATGGCTTATACTTCCGGTTAGTAGTTTTTTTAAAAAAACACCAGTGTTTCATTTGAGACGATATGACCCTTCTAAAATTCATACACTAGACGATAGAGTACACAGTGCACAGGGTAAGTGTGTAGTATGTCATTTGGGACACATCTTTAGTATTTACTCTCCAATGCGTGTTTTCGGAACGGAAGTAACTTAAGCAGTAAATGTACCCTGTGCCGTGCACAGACTGACTTATTGATTAGTTGTTGCAGCTCTATAGCGCAAATTGACTTGCATATTCCTGTTAAAGGTACTGCCGGTGAAATCAGCTTTCACATTTTAAGCCAAAAGTTATATTCCTGAAAATGATCCTTTGCCATGTCCGCTGATGATGTTGCAAACTCTACTGTAGTAATTAGGAAGTGGAATTTTTACCTGGCGAACACAGACGAGTGGAGTGAAGCACACAGTGAAACGTCGCAGTGCGGTTATAGGAAATGTAGTTACTCTTGAAAAAACCAATCAAATTAGTGGCCCGAAACTAATGCCACTTTTCCACTGCACGGTACAACTCGACTCACTTTTGGGGGGGGGGTTTCCACTGTGGATAGCACCTGGTACTTTTTTCAGCACCACCTCGGTCGAGGTTCCGAGCCCATACCAAATGTGAGCCACACACTGAGTGAGTAGGGAATTCTACTTAAGGAGTGGTTCTGCATTTTGCCTGAATAAATGTGTGTCATCTAATACATACTTTGTGTACGGTAATATTCTATTAATTGAAAATTCTGCATCGTTTATCTCATTACAGATAAAATTACAACAAAGGTTTCTGTCTTACAGATTACAACAACGATTGTAACAATCTACAATACTGTACACTGTTACATCTCGCTTGTTACTGATTTCCAAACAGGCATTTACCGATGTCACTCCTGTCGCGGCTGAATCTAACTTAGTCACATAGAGCACTACGTAGGTTCTAGAACACCGTTATTTTACATCCTTAATAGGGTCCGTGTTCAGTGAACAGAAAAGGCATTTGGAATACGGCCTGACCATGTATTTATACAGGGCTTCGATAATACAACATTATTCCTGCATGAAGGCGAGTGGAAGACGGCACCCATGTTGACGCGGCACCAAACTGCAGTGGAAAAGCAAGCTCAGAAAAGTAAAGCGAGCCGAGTCGTACCGTACCATACCGTGCAGTGGAAAAGTGGCTTTAAGTGTTGTCTCACTGGAGTTACCATTAGCGAGGACTGTCATAACATCACTTAGTTAAAGCTCTATCAACATGCAACTTCTCCTCATAATGATTTATAATGAAGTGTTGGGGGCGTGGCTACACAATGATTGATAAGAAGACAATACAAAAACACAAACATATATTCCGGACAGGAGGCCAGGTTTCCAAACTGAGGTAGGGAATAGACTTGTTCTGAGACCATGCCTACCAGTTATTATTTTATCATTTCCACAAATAAGAAATGAAGAATATTAACTATTGCACCTTTAACACTTTGTATCCTTTTATTTAAAACTAGACAGAAGCTTGGAATCTGAGACCAAAGAGAGAAAAAAAATGCTTCCCTTGTGTGGGTTTGAGAAAGAAACAGACTTAAGTGAAAAACGTCAGAAAGTTGAACAGACTTAACTCAATTCACAAAAAGATGCACAAGTGTAGTGGTGTGTGTGTGTGTTGGGTTCTTATGTCTTAAACGCACTTCCCGAACTGGGAGCAAAGATTCAGCGATATGAAGAAAAACAGCTCTCTTCCACTCGGATTATTTACCTTCCAAGAGTCGACAAACTTTCAGCACAAACACTGCAGGCGGTTCACACAGTCCTCGATTTATTTGTTGGTTTGTTTGTTTTCTTTCTTTAATAGCGGGTTACACTGTAGCATTTCAGCTTGAATATCTGGAAGTGTTATCTTTTGATGAGCATTTCCTCAGAACAATGACGCGCACGAGACGGATTAAAGACGATTCATAAATCGTTACCTGGATCTTTGTTGCCAGAAATTGTTGTCAGAGTTGAAGTTGTTTTTTTTTTTGTTGTTGTTGTTGTTTTCTTTTCTTTTCTTTCTTTCTTTTTTAAATGTATTTATTTTGTGCACCTTGGTGGTGAGCTCCACAAGCAGCGGTAGTTTAAAAAAAAAATCAACAAAGGAAAGGTTCTGAATTATTTTCTCGCATTAAAAAAAAAAATCCCATTGACACTCACACACAGTGTCCTAATGGTGCTGTGAGAGATTCAGAAACACGTAGGCCCAACGCCATTCCCCACCAGATTCCCCACTGCCTTGTGATTGGCTGTCTACAGCAGCTGTAACGGGAAAGTTCCCATTCTCAACCACTGGAGAGACCGTGGATACCTTCCTCAGTGAGAAGTCTGTAGGCTCTTCCTTCATATCCAACTCCACGCACCTCCTCCTGGAGCTTCCTGGAGTACATGAGGAGGAGTACCAAGTACTACAGTCCCAGTCCCACCCACAACCGCAGCTCTGATTGGGTGCAGACCCCGGAACGTCCCCGTATGTTAGCCCGCCTCAAACGCACTCCCATTGGCTCCCACTGGAGCAGGATGACGTCTAGGGATGTGAGAATGAGGAAGTGATCTTGGATCCAGTGGTTTATTTGTAGTTCTGTGTTTTTCCAGCATTTTCATCACCTGTGTATATGTTGTGAGTGTGTATATAGTGTATATACATAGTGTATATGGTGTCCATAGATAGGGGAAATGAACACTTTTTTAGCCAAATGTAATTTTATTTACATTTAATAATTTCTTTCTTGCAGTATCAGCGTAACAATTCATAACACAACAATTTCTATAATTATAGGAATAAAGTACACTAAGCAAATGTCTCTGCATACTGTAGGGTTAGTATTTGCTTTCTATATTTCCCAGTCTACCTTATTTTCCTGCTTCTTAAGATGTTTAATACGAACACCATTTAATGCCATTAAGTTCCATCAATGCGTCATTTACGCATAGCTGTGGTGTGTTTCATACTTCCATTCATGCATGCTGTCACTGTTCCTCACTCCACTTATTTTTTAAAATATTTTTATTTATCAGGGCCTAAATAACAATTGTGTCTTCGCCAACTTCTACAAAAAAAACAAACAAACAAATAACCTCAAACAAACCAAAGGTCACAAAAAAAAACATGACAGATTTTTAATATGCAGTCATTTTCCCCAAAAATTAAACCAACAGTCAAAAACCAGGTGGGAAAAAATAAGCACATCCTATAATTCAGTAACCTGTAGAACCACCTGACAGTTTATCAGGCTCTCACATCATTTTGGAGAAATTTTGGCCCACGCTTCTTTACAACATTGCTTCAGTCCATTGATGTTTAAGGGCATTCGTTTATAAACAGCTCTCTTAAGATCCCTGGACCTGGCCATTTCAACACCTGATATTTTTCTTCTTTAGCCATTCAGATGTTGATTTGATGGTGTGTTTGGGATCATTGTCCTGTTGCATGACCCAATTTCAGCCCAACTTAAGCTGCTAGACAGATGGCCTCATGCAAGAAAATTCTGGTATAAAGTGGAGTTCATCGTTGTCTCAATGGCTGCAGGTTTCCCAGGCCCCATGGCTGCAAAACAAGCCCAAAACATCACCCCATCACCACCATGCTTCACAGTTGGTATGAGGTGTTTGTGGTGATACGCTGTGTTTCCGCCAAACATGGCGCTGTGCATGATGACCAAACAAAGATCTCCACCTTTGTCTCATCAGTCCAAAGGATATTGTTCCAGAACTTTTTGTGGATTGTTCAGATGCAGTTTTGCAAACAAAGTCATGCACCCTATTCTTATTTTCTTAACCACGCTTCCATGAAAGCAATACTTGTTCAGTCTTTTTCTGATTGTGCTGTCATGAACATAAACATTTAATGTGCTAACAAAGGCCTATAGTTCACATGATGTAGCTCTTAGGTTTTTAAACGGTCTGACCTTGGATTGAATTTGCTGGGACACCCACTCCTGGGAAGACTGGCAACTTGAAGTTGCTCTTCATTTTCAAACAATCCTTCTCACTGTAGAATGGTGAATTTCAAATTGTTTGGAGATGGTCTTGTAACCTTTCCCAGATTGATGAGCAGCAACAATTGTTTCTGCGTGGTTATGGCTAGTGTTCCAGAACTTTATAGACATTGTCACACTTTTTGATAATTAACTAAACTTGTGCACTTCATTAGTAACACCTGGCTGCTAATTACTCTCTTAATGATTGTGGAAGTAGGAAGTGTGTTATTTTTTTACCCACCTGGTTTCTGAATGTTGGTGTACATTTTGGAGAAAACAAATGACTACATATTGAAATCTGTTGTGTTTTTTTGTTGTCAGCTGAGGTTATCCATCCATCCATCCATCTTCAACCGCTTACTCCTTTTCAGGGTCGCGGGGGAACCTGGAGCCTATCCCAGGAGGCATCGGGCACAAGGCGGGGTACACCCTGGATAGGGTGCCAGTCCATTGCAGGGCAACCTGAGGTTATTTGATTGTTTATAGAAGTTGGTGAGGACCACACAATGGTTATTTATTCCCTGATAAATAAAAACATAGAATTGAAGTAATTTTATCTGGCTGTGCCCACTGTAGCCTCAGATTCTTGTTCTTGGCTTGCAGGTGTGGAATTTGATCTTCGGCTGTGGTAGCCTACCTGCCTCACGGTTTGACATGTTGTACATTCTGAGGTGTCTTTCTGCTCACCACAGTTATATGAGTAACCTTCCTGTCAGCTAGAACCAGTCTGGCCATTCTCCGGTAACCCCTCTCATCAATACGCTGTTCCTGTAATCAGTTTAATAGGATTTTTATTTTTATTTTTATGAAGAGTACAAAAGAAAAGACCTTCAGAGAAGCTTTGTAAAAAAAATTCTGTTTACACACAAACTATGTACTTTATTAATAAAACTGCAGGATTAGTGGTGTAGCCTGCATGTCACTGATGTATCTCATCAGTGGACTCCTTACCCCTGTTATAATGCATGGTGCAAGCTTTTTGAATTAATACAATACAAATTATTATTATTATTACTACTACTATAATGATTAAATATAGGCTATAATGACTATTTGTAACTAGTTCTAGTCATTTTGAATAAATTACTATGTACCATATATACAGTATAACTATATACTTTACACATATTGTAAGGCTTATATTCTAACCATAATGGTGTTAAAATGAACAGAGCTGATTCAGAGATTTAACACAGGCAGGTAAACAATTACCAAGCAGTAAAACACTGTACAGTTATGGTACCTTACTTAATTCACACCTAATTCCTCATTTCTGTTACATACCTCCAGATTTTGGCTTTTCCAGGTGCTGTTGCTCTTTTAAATAATATATATTTTGACTGGCATAGGTGTAACTCAAAATAACTTATAACTGGTGATTTCCAGGTGGTTGGGATTCATCGACATGCATGTGAGTACAAGGAAAATCAGTGTTTCTGAAATGTTTGTACATCTAGTGGAAATTTTTTGTTTGGTTTCACACATGCAAACATTTACACATAAGGTTTATTAAAAGACTGATATTAGGCCCAATGTATCCAGGAGTTCTACATTGTTTGTCTTTTCCAGAAACAGCTCCACACCCTAACAGTTACAGTACTTGTATTATATGCAACAACAGAAGCACACAGCAGGATGTGAACTAGATACTAGACACTAGATAGGCTTTGTGTCCAAGTAAAGAAAATCTCTGGACTACACAGCTTTCAAAAGTTTTACTTCCAGGGTTTGCTACACTTTTTTTTTTAGTAGCTGACAATGTTTTTCTTTCATTAGGTTTATGCAAAATAAAAAAGTCTAAATATTGAAAATGACATGAATCACCATTGCATTCACACACACACAAAAAAAAAACAACTTGGACTCCTTGGAGGTTGGAAATTGACAGCAAACTATGAAAACTTGCATAACTTGCAGCTTGCCTGTTGCCAAGATAATCAGATCCTTGCCAGCTTACACCAGGTCCTACTCGGAAGTGCTACTCCCTACAAATAGGAGCTGTTATAACTATGAGCCCTTTTTGGAATGTTTAAATTATGATATATTTATTAACACTCATATGAAGTGTCAGCCAAATTGCATTATGCATAGCGAAATTGTTCAATGCTTTATATCCACACGGTATCATATGTTAATGAATATGTTTTTACATGGTTGTACCATTTAACATACACAATAACATTATACTGTAATTTTGCATCTTGAATGTCTTGAGGCAGCACTGTTGAAATTAATGTGAATTTCCTGATTCTTACAAGAGGAGAATATAAAGGAATATTATATAATCTTCACTTTCTTTTTGCTTGTTGGTGGCTCTATGATAAAGGCTTACTAAATTCCTTCACTATTTAGTAATATGAATATAATGAGTCCTCAAACAGAAATATTGAGTCATTCAATAAATAAATTACTGCAGTATGTGCATGTGATTATGCCTCATAATTTTACATACATGTGAGATTTGGGCCACATCAATTAATGTACAACAGAATTTTGCCACTCTTTTTGCTTGCACAGTGTAACCCATGAATTGATCACTCGTTCAAGATATCAGCATTTTCACTGCCGTTTATAATCATGAGTAGAATAAATAATGGATAGTGTAATAAAGTGGACTTACAAGTGGACTTTGAACTGCATCATGGGTTAATTGATCACATTGTCATGGCAACGCTGTTCATAATATTGCCATTTCTTTTGCAATTTTACACCATGCTGACCAATTTTGATATTATTCTGATTAATCCTCTACAATGGATCACTAATCCTATGTGTATGTAATTATATCCCTTCATTTAACAGACATGAAAATAATCTGATGAAACATCTAGGAGGAGAATTGAAAAGTTTGGTTTATAAACCTGTCCAGTTGGTGGCACTATGAGAATGAATCACTCAGGTCATGTACAGGTATATGTGACTATTCTCCATCATTTAACATACATATCAACCACATCACACAAGGTAAAGTGAAATTATGCCACAACTTTTCTGTTTGTTCCTTAATTGATCGAGTTGACATAGAAACACCATTTAAGCTATAGAATCAAAGATATCTTGCTGACCAAATTTGGTAGGAATATGATTAACAGTGTATGAGGAGGATCTAAAAGATTGTTTAATAATGAATCACTGTAATGGGAAATTTGCTTATGCCTCATCACTGAACATACATGAGGATTTTGTGCCACATTGCGTAATGTACAGTAGAGTTAAGCCTCACTTCCTGTTTGCGTGGCATGACAACACTGTTTGAGAGACCAAAAATGGTATGACTGGTATGAATCTGATGAGGAACGTTCTAGGAGGATTATTTAAAAGCTTGGATACTTTCAAAATGCACATAATCCAAAGTGGCTGACTTCCTGTTGAGTTAATGAATGTGACGGTGAAATTTGGTTGTCAGCTAATTTCAGTTTGATTGGACATGTGGAGTGTGAGTGTGTGTGTGTGTGTGTGTATCTGTGTTTGTTTGTTTTCTGGGCATATACCATAGTTTTTAGAGAAATGAAAAAAACTTACATTTGAAAAGCCATTTACAGTGGGTCTAAGAAAATATAGTGTTTTGATTATATTTAATGCCACTGTAGTAATTTGTTGGTTTCTAATTGCTGTTTATTTACAGAAAATACTTTTTACAGGTTTTGTGCCAGTATTTTACAGTAAAATGGCTGTAGTTATTGAAAAATGCTGATTTTATATATATATATATATATATATATATATATATATATATATATATATATATATATACACATATACATGAATATACCATACTAATTTGATTAACCTACACATTTTATCCATATAAATGTAATTACATATACATTATTAATTATACATTATATATGTATAAAAAAAGATTAATGCTGAAGTCTAGGGGTTAAATACAAATCACAAATAATAATTAAAAAAACACTACTGCATGAGCCTACAGGTGAAATTCTAAGCACAAATAAAATAACAAAATAACAATAATAATGATGATGATATTAATAATAATAATAACACTAATAATAATAATGGACTAATGCTGATATCTAGGTATTAAATAGTTACCACTGATACTTACTACACATTTTATGATGAACGTGAGGTGAGGAATACGAGGTGGTGAGTGTGAGGTGATGAATACGAGGAGGTGAGTGTGAGGTGATGAATACGAGGTGGTGAGTGTGAGGTGATGAATACGAAGGGGTGAGTGTGAGGTGATGAATACGAGGTGGTGAGTGTGAGGTGATGAATACGAGGTGGTGAGTGTGAGGTGATGAATACGAGGTGGTGAGTGTGAGGTGAGGAATACGAGGTGGTGAGTGTGAAGTGATGAATACGAGGTGGTGAGTTTGAGGTGATGAATACGAGGTGGTGAGTGTGAGGTGATGAATACGATGTGGTGAGTGTGAGGTGAGGAATACGAGGTGGTGAGTGTGAAGTGATGAATACGAGGAGGTGAGTGTGAGGTGATGAATATGAGGGGGTGAGTGTGAGGTGATGAATACGAGGTGGTGAGTTTGAGATGATGAATACGAGGTGGTGAGTGTGAGGTGATGAATACGAGGTGGTGAGTGTGAGGTGATGAATGCGAGGTGGTGAGTATGAGGTGTTGAGTGTAAGGTGATGAATACAAGGTTTTTAAGATTATAGCTCTCTCATATATATTGGAATTAAACTAGAACAGATTCGGACGGGCCTCCTGATAAATTCCTCCTCAACAGGATTCACACGCTGCCTTCTATTAAGAATGGCTTCTTCGTTGTCCTCTTTATCCCTCCTCCTCCTCCGGCTTTGGACAGGAATCAAAACATGGCCTAAAACATAAGGCTGACCAACCACACAGTCAGTTATGTTGACACTGACGCGAGGACGGTACACAGGAGTAACAGAAGGGGGTGCACTCGTCACAGTGGATGGTCTTCTTAAAGGAGATAGCCTCCTCACAGGGGTTGGTCTTATAGGAGATAGCCTCCTCACAGGGGTAGGTATTCTTATAGGGGATGTTCTTCTTAAAAGTTATGAGAATCTCAAAGGAGATGGGCTTCTAAAAGGGGGTGTGATTCTCAAAGGGGATGGGCTTCTTACAGGAGATTGCCATAGGAAAGGGGATGTGATTCGTAGAGCAGATGGGCCTGGTAAAGGGGATGGGCTTCTCGAAAGTTGTGGGCTTCTAAAAGACACCTCATGCTCATTACGACATCCTTCTTCATTACGACAGCTCCTCCTCATGCTGGTCAGGCATGTGGACGTCATCCTCATAGTCACTGTCCATGGTGTTGTAGTGGAGCTCGTCGGCAGCAAACTGCAGTTCAAATGACATATCCTCCCTCTGTCTTCCTGTGTCGAAAGAGATCGTGAGATAGAAGAGACAGTGAGAAACATCCGGACTTAATCAGACATTTACCTCAGTGCTCACTTTTTCCCCCCACAAAAAACATAATAAAATACATTGATGTCTATTACCTTTTTTTTTTTTTTTTTGCTGATCTCTAATGGTTCTCATCCCTTTTTTTGTCCATCTGTGGCTCCCCAAAAACTCTTCCCACCCTCTTTCTCCTAAATTACACGATACCTAACTTTATTACACACGATGGCTATGAAGAATAAAGCATTTCCGACCAGATTTAAACCAAACAACTTTATATTTTTTCCTAAGCAGCACTACACACTGGTCAGATTTATTACTGTTTTTATTTATTTATTGCTCAGTCAGCTGCATTTCCTCACAGCAGTGCGCTCTCTCTCTCTCTCTCTCTCTCTCTCTCTCTGTAGACTGTAGTGTAGGCTTTAACGCGTTCCACCCGAGTTCAGATCCGCCTTTTACTGAACTCGCTCTTCTCCCTTTTCCATCACATATCAGATCGGAAAGGCATTTATCTTTTGAATATTTGAAAAGTGGAAATAAAGTGCCTAACAACTTTAATAATAAAGTGTTTATCGGTTAGGGGTAGGTGTAGGAGGGCTTTATTGTCCCAATAAGGTGGCATCCATTTAATAATTTTAATAAATATAGTCATTTACACTCTGTTATTACTGCATCCTGTTAATGTACAACAATACTGAGGTGCAAATAGTATCTGCAATATTTATAAATAGCATCTAACAACTATTTGCACTTATTGCTAAGAACTGCTACTTTTATATAGTATAAATGGAATATATCACTATTTATTTTCACTAAGTGTAAAGAGCTGCTGCCTTCAGATAATGACACCATGTATAACCAATAAAAAGCACAGTGGTATTTTTAAAATCTAAACAGAATGATATAATTGGTCAAGGGATGATAGGGGGAATCTTTAATATGACTCAGGAACAACGAGTTGTCTCAGAGAGTGATTCGTTCATTTTTGACCGCGCATGCACTGCAACATCCCCATAGGTTCTGTACAGGAAACAGAAATGATTAGTTTATCTCTCGAGTCTTCGGGTTTGAGTCGTTCATTCATCACATCACAGCTCCACTGCATACAGATTATGGGTCGGTCACAGGACGAACGAACGACTCGAACCCAAAGACTCGAGAGGTGAACTAATCATTTCTGTTTCCGGGGACAAATGACAAATGTGACGTGACAAAAGAATGATTGGATCGGGAGGTGAGGTGAACTAACAGACTGCAGAGCCTGAAGAACCAGTTAAGCTAGTAATTAATCAATTCTGTGTCTCATCATTTGGCCTTGGCTGCATTAGCTTATAGTTTATTTTTTATTCCAAATGTGATCAACGTTTGCGTAAGTACTAGATGTGTTGGGGAATTTAACATTTTAATTATATTCTGCTGAAATGAAAGAAATGACTCGAAAAAAAGATTTGTTCATTTTGCTGAACGAGATTCAAAAGATCTGAGTCAGTAAAATGATCTGAACTTCCCATTACTAGTGCCCAGGGGCCTCTGAATTCTTAATCCGGGCCTGGTAGTCTTAAAGCTTCTTGATTATCTTGAGATCCTCCAAGGAATCAGTGATAAAAAAAGCACCTTCAGTGCTTGGACCCCTAATAATCCATCCATCCATCTTCTATACCGCTTTATCCTTTTCAGGGTCACGGGGAAACCTGGAGACTATCCCAGGGAGCATGGGGCACAAGGCGGGGTACACCCTGGACAGGGTGCCAATCCATTGCAGGGCACAATCACTTACACACATTCACACACCCATTCATACACTACGGACAGTTTGGACATGCCAATCAGCCTACCATGCATGTATAATAATAATAATAATAATTCTACCAGACACAATACAGCTCTTCACTTCCTCGGGCCCTAATAACATATAATGGCAAGTTTTTTGGAAAGTAAAACACTATACGGTCAAAAGTTTGTGCACACCTGACCATGACACCCATGTGTCCTTGTTGAACATCCCATTCCAAAGTTGGTCTCTGCTTTGCTATTATAATGCACTCCACTCTTCTGGGAAACCTTTCCACTAGATTTTGGAGCGTGGCTGTTGGGATTTGTGTTCATTCAGCTACAAGAGCATTAGTGAGGTTGAGGTCAGGCGCTGATGTTGGGATGTCGAGGAGGCTCCAGTTCATCCCAATGGTGTTCAGTGGGGTTAAGGTGCAGGACTCTCGACTTCTTCTTCCTTTACCTTCTTCCAACCTTAACGCACAGGAACATGTTTTTGCTCTTAGTTCCAGTGAACTGTAAGAAAATTGTAATGCTACAGCGTACAAAGACATTCTGTACAGTTGTGTGCTTCCAACTTTGTGGGAATAGTTCAGGGAAGAACCGCATGATGTTCAGGTGTTCACATACTTTTGGCCATAACGTGTAAGTGCTTCTCAAGTGTACAGTATTACAGTGTACCCTCTGATAAAGCAAACCTATAATTACTGTTGGAAAAGACACCATTTTGTCCCTTTGAGGACGCTAAAGCTGGTGTGAGTCCTGTCCCTTTAATTTTCCTACCGGGTTGTGTGTAACATGACTCCAGTTTCTTCTCCTCTGAGCTGCAGCAGCCTCACGGATGTGCTGACGTGTCGGCTTGTGTGTCAGGCACAGCGTGTGCGTTAACCTGACAGAATGACTGGAATCAATTCACCTTTTAATCTTTTTATTCTATTTATCTGCATATGTTTGTCAAAAACGTCGCCAGACCGGCGTTTCTCTGACTTTAAAAGATGCGCAGATGACGAATGTAGCAGTAAGTACACAGCTAACCGGTGGCGTGTTTGAACTTTTTTTTACCCATTAATGTTAGTCGAGGTGGTGGTACAACATCTCCAAAAGCTCCAACTAGAGCGTGTTTTATTTTCCGAAGTGTCGTGATATTAATAATAGTCTACAGAACTCAGGCGAGAGTGTATTGTGTTTACAGTTTAGCTCTTTAGCTAGCAGCAACAGCTAACTCAGCCTTAGATTTCATTAAGGACAGGCTTCTGCTGGAAATAAGCTGCTTGTTTGGCTTTAGTTATTCACCCACATTTTGGTCCAGGTGTTACCCGTGATTTGTTAAATTACTGCTCATGTTTACCAGAATTTGGGCTTATTCTAACCATTTGTTACTTTAACCAGCTGATCAGTAACTTATTTTGAAGAGCCACATTAGGTCTTGCAGCTCCTTGTGCAAGCTGTGTTATATCTGTTTGTTACTTTTTTGTTATATCTGTTTGTTACTTTAACCAGCTGATCAGTAACTTATTTTGAAGAGCCACATTAGGTCTTGCAGCTCCTTGTGCAAGCTGTGTTATAGCTGTGTGTGATATCTGTTAAGTCCTTACAACACATGACTTCTTTTCACTGAATTTGTTTATCAAAAACACCAGTCTGAAATTTTATTTATTTGTGCTGACAGTAACATACTAAGGCCATGCATGCATGCATATATATATATATATATATATATATATATATATATATATATATATATATATATATATAATATATATATATATATATATATATATATATATATATATAAAAAACGTGTCAAAACGATTTTGTTTATCCACCATGCTGCGGGATCGTTCTGAGGTTCTGCTGCCTCCAGAACAACAAAAACAACAGGTTGCTATGTCGAGTACACAGAAGCCGTGATCACGAGAAAACAACTTTTGTTATGTCGAGATCATGAGAAAATTTGTTCGAGTTCACGAAAAAACAACTTATTTTGTGATCACAAGAAAACGATAAAGGAAAATAATAATAACAATAATAATAATGCATGTCCTCTTAGGGCTTCCATAAAAATACACTTGTGACCCAAAAAACTGTGCTTACCTAAGGCAGAAGCTTACCATGTACTTTGTAGAAGTGTCTTTTTCATCCAAAAGTATCTTTTCTTTCTTTCTTTCTTTCTTCAGTGCTGCTTTGTCGGGGGAAAGCCTCCCAGGACTTCGCTGGTCCAGACTGCCGTTTTCTGTCCTTTAAAAAAGGAGAGACTATATATGTGTACTATAAACTCTCGGGACAGAGGTCAGATGTTTGGGCTGGAAGTGTGAGTAAGACAGTTAATCATTCATCACTTGTTGTGTCGTGTGCACACTACGCTGTACGACTGGACAAATCACGCTGACGTCGACACTGACCCATATGCTGGCGATCAGTTGTTTGCTGGACATAGAAGTGTGAACACTACATGATCGATTGCACATGAGTTGCACACACTTCGCACCTCCGAAACAAAGCATAACCACTTGCTCTGAGGACAGTTAACTTAAACCAAAGTTCGGTGTGAAAGGTGAACCAGCGTGTTAGTCCATTTTCCTTACAGAAAGTGTGCAAATGAATGCTCAATTAGAATGTGCATTTAAGCAAACATAAGGAGCCATTCATGTATAATTTTAATAATAAAATCTTTTTTTTTCTATGTAGACTTCCCCATACTATTTGTTAAATGAAGTCTAGCCCTAAAACTTTGAAATGCTCATTTTTTTATAGAGGTATGTTAATAAAACATATATTTCATACTTTAATTTGTATCATTAGTAGGCATGGATGAAATGAATTGAACTGTAAAGCTGAGGACAGGCGACATAACAGTAGCAAGAAACTGCCACTATTCTGAGACCTGTAAACAGATGTATGATTACACAACTGCATATTATTGTACTTTAGTATGAACAAAAACCGCCTTTTGTGTTTTATTTATTTATTTTAGATTGGTAACAGCTTTGGCTATTTCCCAAAGGATTTTCTGAACATTAATCACGTATATACAGAAAAAGAAATAGAAGTACGTGCTGAGGTAGGTGTATTGTGTATTGCTGACCACCATTCATACACTAACATACAGTATGTACTATATGCAAGCTTGTTTCACATACACACTGTCAGTTAGTTTAATGGGCTGTATGAAAGTTTGTAATAACCAATCACCCTTTTCTTCTGTGTCATTGCAATAGTTACTTAATATTTCCTGTTTATCATTTCAGTACATCAACATGGTATGAAATGGTTTTTGTAATGGCTTTCATGAAGAGATTTATGTTCTCCATGTTTTTATATGATATTAAATTTGTCATATTATTAAACAATTTCATAGAACTGGAGTTCATTTGGAAACAATGTTTTTCAGGAAACGGACTTTGTCTGCTTTGACACTGGACTAGATAAATTTAAAAGCTATGATATTGATGTCCTGTTAAGAAACTCGTTCTTAAATGAGGTTGATGAACCAAGCGACCAAACGGAAGAGGTTCTGGACACCCTCAGTGAGGATGCCGATAAGGACGGAGAGACGGAAAATGCTAGCGGGGACGTTGTAAATTCGGACTCGTTGCATACAGAAAGTGAAGCTGAACACAGAGTTGACACAGAAGATGATGGAGAATTGCCTGCTTCTGAAGCTGCTCAACTGCGATTGGAAACAGCAGCTTCATATGAAAGGGATAAAGACAGTTATGTTTTCAGTGACACTGGTGAAGATGTTAAAAAGAGTGTTGTGGGTGATTCTGATCCAGAGCAAGCAATAGACAAAGACATGCCAGATGAGCCTTCACCTAAGGATGTTGGGGTTTTACAGGAAAGTGACCATACAACACGAGTAGAAGCCTTTTCCAAGTTAGAAACTACTTTAGGCACAACTTTTGACGCTGTTACCTCAGATGATGAAAACACACAGAAGGTAACCCCCTATGATGATGAAGATCAGAGCAATGACTTGGTCGAGCAACCAGGTGAAGTAGAAGAGGAAAGTGTGAAAGAGCCTTCACTGATATCTTTTGACAAGAACCCCCGATATATTGAGGACAACGTTCCTGATGCAGCCGAGTCAGAAGATGAACACGCTCCATTTCAGAAAGAAGAAATATCTCTCAGTGAGGATGTTGCTAAGGATGGAGAGACGGAAGAAGCTAGCAGGGACATTGTAAATGCAGACTCGTTGCCTACAGGAAGTGAAGCTGAACACAGAGTTGACACAGAAGATGATGGTGACTTGCGAGATTCTGAAACTGCCCAACTGCCATTGGAAACAACGACTTCATATGAAAAGGATAAATACAGTTATGACGTTAAAAAGATTGCTGATGGTGATTCTGATCCAGAGCAAGCAATAGACAAAGACATGCCAGATGAGCCTTCACTTAAGGATGTTGGAGTTGTACAGGAAAGTGACCATACAACACGAGTAGAAGCCTTTTCCAAGTTAGAAACTACTTTAGGCATAACTTTTGATGCTGTTACCTCAGATGATGAAAACACACAGAAGGTAACCCCCTATGATGATGAAGATCAGAGCAATGACTTGGTCGAGCAACCAGGTGAAGTAGAAGAGGAAAGTGTGAAAGAGCCTTCACTGATATCTTTTGACGAGAAGCCCCGATATTTTGAGGACAACGTTCCTGATGCAACCGAGTCAGAAGATGAACACGCTCCATTTCAGCCTTCTGCCTCAGTTGAGGCAACAACGGATGACAACATGTGGTCTACTTTAGGGGACAAGGTTTTTAAAATTGTAAGTGGAGGTGAGAGGACGGGTGTACCTGATGGCGGCAATGATGACGACGACGATGATGATGATGATGATGATGACGACGACGACGACGACGACGATGATGATGAGGAGGATGATACTCACTCTAAAACAACTGAAAAAGGTTCAGATGAGCTTCAGTCCAGTTTGGTTCCTGACTCGGATACAAGTGAAGTAGCAGATGAAATGAAACCCTCTATTAACGACTCTGTAATGAATTCATTAAGTGACAACAAATATGCTGAAGTACAGGAACAAAACGATGATAAAGAATTAGAAGAGATTAAGGACAAGTTTTTAGATCCGGATGAGACCTTTATTGATGCTGTTGAATCTGAATATGATCCTCCAGCATCACCATTAGAAGATGTAAAGCCAGTGTTCGACAAACCCATCGAAAAAAATATTTTGAAGCCAATCCCCAGTGAAATAGAGCCAGACAAATCTGAGGCTCTCTTCAAGGAAGGTGCTCAGAGTGTACCTGAGCTTGATGAACAAATAGGCGCAGTTAAAAAAGAGATTATCAATTTATTTAAAGAGACACTGAAAACAGAAACAAGTCAACCTGACATTGATGAGGAGGAAGAGGAAGTTGAGCAGCTGCTAGAGGATGAAAATGCTGTATTGTCCACTAAAACGGAGTTCACTGATAAAGCTGAGGAGCTAGAAGAATCCATTCAAAACACCAACCTTGAAACACAGTTAGAAAAAAATGAATTAGCCACACCTAAACAGCCACATGACAACAACTCACTCGAACAAACAAATGAGAACACATCAGAACAGATAAACCATGATGAGAAAACTGGCATGGAAACATTGTTGGACATCTCAGTCTCCTCACCTGATAATGAAATCGACAGTAATGGTGCAGATAAACTTCGGAAGGATTCTGCCCTCAGTGGCGAGCCGGAGTACAGTGACAGTGTGCGGAGACTCACGCTTTTAAGAGAGCACTTTAAGGACGAAGAGATCGAGCGCATTTTGCGGCACCTTAGCATTAAAGACCTTTACAAGGTTGAAGCGATGTTCACTCATTTGGATGATCAGCTGAAGTCTGCCAGGCAGTCTTACTCAGAGAATACTGAGGGCCTGGAGCATGCACTGGAGAGTATCGTAGAGGTTACAGAAAATGCCATACTTGATGAGGTTGACAAAATGCTGGATGCTCGGGAGCAGAGGGCACGGGTCCTTGGACACCAGATTGACCAAGTCATGATTGACGAGGAAGCTGCTGTTTTGGATGACTTTCAGGAATTTGCTTTTTATCTGCATCAGAAATACAGTACCAGCATCATGTTAGAGAAGGAGAGCCAGTCACGCTTTGAAATGGGTAAGTCTTATCCTTGGAGGTAATTTGCAAGTCATTCTAGTCCATTTTGTCCACCAGGGGCACAACGGTGCAAAAAGTATAACCATGTGTTCTCCTAACGTCTATGCAGTATACATCAGATCAAAATATGTGGTTTACAGAAATAAGTAGTTTAGCCATCCTTATATCTAAAAAAACAAAAAAGCATAGGCAGGATGATAAACCAAATTTAAAAAATTTACATTAAATTTAAAAAAAAAAAAAAACCCTCTTTTTGTTACTAAACTGTTAATACGTACAGCAGCCTAATGAGGTTTTCAGCTGCTCACTTGGTGTGCTTTTGTGCTCTACGTTTATATATTTTTCAATATTAGACCTCTAGTCATAGACCACGAATTACCTGAAATGTAAACTTGACAAAAATGTGCTTTGTGAGCTCATGGTTCGAAAAAACCATCATACCGACGCTTGTTGTGTAGCAGAGAACGTGTCTGAAGAGGTGGAAAATCCAGTGGAAACCATCCCATTGACCGAGGTAACTGAAACTCCAGAGGTTCATCAAGAAGCCAGTGAATTGTTCAATGCGAACAGTCAGGAAGACGAATCCCGTAGCAAGGATGTGGGGCCTGGTGAAGATGGTGGGCATTTCAATAAAAATGAAGACATTCAAGCAGCCTTTCAAGACACATCAGAGATTCAGAGAGGACCACAAGCTATTCTGGAGAATCCTTCAGATATATTAGGATTTGAAATTGATCCATCTTCAGGTTGGTGTTTTTTTTTTGTTTGTTTCTTTTTTTAAAAAATTGTTTTTATTTTTATTTGTTGCTTAGGGTGGAATAACTCTTAAATTGTTTAGATAACATTTTATTGTTTCACTTATCAGATTCTTTGGACTCTTCACGGACTTCTGATTTTACTGACAATAACGCAAACTATGACCAAGCAAGCACATCGACCTCGGATCACGCTTGGGACTTCTTTCTTCTTGCATCTGAATTTCTTGGCATGTATGCAGAAATAGTAAGTAACTTTTTTTTTTTTTTTTTTTAATTATGCTGCTTTGTAGTTTAACATCAGCAGTTTTAATATGTTGGGCATCGTTTGAAATTGGGGATAATTCTCTTTATCACGTAGAAAATGATGCAAAGGGAAATGTGTTTACCTACGTTCGGTCCAGAAAGGCCATGCGTTATTTATTTATTTTCTTATTTCTCTTGTGATCTCGCAGTAACAAAAGTGATTTTCTGAGATATCGCATCGGTAGCATACTAGTATTTTATCGTCGAGGCCAGCGAATATATACACTGTCATATATTGGTATTATGGCGATTCTGCAGTAATTAAATCCTATTTCTAAAGATTTTGCTCACTGTTGGTTTTGTGAACCACAAACCATTCAGGCGGCATCTCATAAACATGCAGAAACCGTGGAGACATTCCAGTCCCTCAAGCTGGCTGGCAAATGAGACTGGTCAACTGTTCAGGATCACTATAGAGTTTCATTCTCAAGTGACGGACACTAATTTGGAAATTTTCTGCCACTGACAAACACACAGCTAGCTAGCTAGATTGATTGATTGATTTTATTGATCCGGAAGGGGACATTTGGGGAAAAAATACAATCGAACGCCAGATAATCACCTAAGCTCAGGCTCGAACCCTGGAACTGTAAATCAGCCGCTCTACCACTCCGCCAGCTCTACAGGGTGGGTCTCATGTCAGGCACGTATAAATATATACTGTCCCTGCTGGGAAAAAACAAACAATAAAAATAATGGTTTAAATTCCAAATACCATTACAAACCATCAGCTAACCATTAAAACCATTGCCATTAACATTATTGGTCCTTAATGGTATCCACTAGACATGACATGCCACTAATAGCAGGTGACAAATTACCAGTAGAGACCCACAGGGACTGTTAGTTTCCATTAAAACCAATACAATTCCCATTAAAACCATTACAAATTCTATGAGGGTTTCTATAGGTTTTTTCTCTTCAGCAGTCATTATCGCGAGAAAACAACTTTAATTATCGCGAGATCACAAAAACAACAACCATCTATGGGCTTCCGTAGTTTACTGCTGAGCGCGCCGCCATGTTGTTTTGACGTCATGTGTGTTTATATCAGCGAGCTCGTGCGTGTTATATGTGGACGTTTCTAGAGTTCCAGACTTGCAATTCCGACCTGAATGACCGTTTTCATTGCACTTTTTTAACCTGTCGGAGGCGTGTTTTTTTATTCATTTATTTTTTTGGGTCCGAGTTCGACTCGTTTTAGACAGTACTTTTTTTCCGGTTGTATTGCGTGACGTAATGATGAGGTTTTCGGATGTCGACGTGTTGTAGAGTGTAGGGTTGAAGTACAGACTTTAGTTGTGGCTTTCCAGACAGTGTTTGAGCTTTCCAGGGCGGAAATAAACACGTTATATACAGAATATAAAGCTCGTAAAGACTCGTGGTTTGAGCTACATTAGCTTCAGCACAATCCCGCTCATGCTCATGTTCAGTTTCAGTTTCAGGAGCTGACAGGTTTTGATATACAGACTGGCGGCTTAGCGGTATGAAGTTAGCTTAGCCGGAAATTTAGCGTGCTGTGTTCGTGAATGTCTGTGAGAGCCGAAAGAGAAATGGAGTCGGATATAAGCTACACTTCTTCTGCTCAGTCCGGAGTGCTGGACCTGTGGACGACTGTTTCTGTCGTGTTTCTGTCGGGATTTCAGGAAGTACGTGTTCTCACTCTCACTGCTGCGGTTCACAACACCTAGCTAGCTATTCATAAACTGAGCTGCGTGTCCGGGGTTTATAACAACGAGTGATCTCAGTCAGAAGGTCATTTTTAAACATTACTCAAAGTTAATCTGCCGAGAGCTTCATGTGAAGAAAGGCAGCAGTCTAAAACCTCTAACTGTGATGTGATATGCTAGTCAGAGCAGAAGTGTTACTAGCGTGTATGTTTACAGTTACAGCTGTAGTGTTTACTGTCGTGTAGCAACTACGTGTTTCATCTATAATCTAGATCATTATAATGTACTGCATAAGGGCTGAAAGTCCACTGAACCTGGTGTGTGTGTGTTGCTGAGTGTTTGCTTAGTTGAAATGGTTCTCAAAGGCATCTGTCCTTTTTAAAGTCCCCATGAAACCAAAATGTAAAACTTTAGTGGCTTTTAGTATGAATATGTTCACCTTAAGGTTATCTATAAGCTGATGAGCTCCAAAACAATGACAGAAACCGCATTTAGAAGATGCACGCATTCAAAATGTACAGTCTCTGCCTACCACCGATACGGCTCAACGGTTTTGACGACGTCATTCTGCACTTTAGTGTCACGGCAGATTTTCTATCCAATCACACGCTCTCTAGAATCTGGGGGGGGCTTCCCTGACTTCCTGTTTCAGTGGAAATTATGTGAACATGTCTAATAATGTGGCACGTTTCAAGTCACTTATGGGGACTTTTAAATAATATCTATTATTACGTGTTTTTAATTGCGTCGGTCAAGGGTCCTTTCCAGAACCTTCACACTAACTGTTCCTCAGAGGTGGAATGAACTTCTAACCAAAGTTCGGACTGCAGAATCTGTCACTATTTAAAAAACCCCCCAAAAAAAACAGTTAAAGACCCAGCTCTTCCGTGAACACTTAACTAACCCCTAAAATACCAACCCCTACATTATTTATATATATATATATATATATATATATATATATATATATATAAAATATTAAACTTCCTCTGGCTCTTACACCTCTACTCTGTGCACTTTGCTTTTCTAGAACTCAATTATAAATCTTGTATGGTAGCACTACTTGTATTGTTCTCCACTTGATATATCACGTAGCTTGTATTTCCTCATTTGTAAGACGCTTTGGATAAAATCATCTGCTAAATGAATAAATGTAAATGAATATATTTTGTTAACACTAGCCAAATGAAAGCGACCAGTTTTTGAAGTGAAACGAAACAACAAACCAGCACTTTTGTGGTACACAAACCAAAGAGAGAGAATACATTTTCAGTAACATATGTACAGTAAAAGTCTCCATGTTAATGTCCTAAACTATGATTGATACGAGTCTGGACCTCTGCTCCACAGTGCGTTTAATTTTACATACCAGTACTGCTGTCATGTTTCACTATCGCGGATAGCTGAATATTATTCGTACATTAACTCTTACAGGTGTTGAAATATTAACGTTAGGCAGAAGGCACCCTGCTGGGAAAAACAAACAAACAAAAAAAACAATAGAAACCAACACTGAAATTCTAATGGTTTCCACTAAAATACCGTTATAAACCATCAGCTAACCATTAAAACCATTATTATTATTGGTACTTAATGGTAACCACTAGACATGGCATGCAATCAATAGAAGGCAACAAATTACCAGTAGAGACCCACATGGACCGTTAGCGTTTCCATTGAAACCAAAACAATTTCCCATTATAGCCATTCAAAACATTACAAATTCTATGAGGGTTTCTTTTTTTTTTTTTTCAGCTGGGTAGTAATCAGAAATGGTTAGTTACAGAATATCTAAGTTCAGATAACTAGTGATTGTGAGTGATGAGCAGTCTGGTTTGATGTATTGGGTTGGAAAATTGAGATGTGTGAGATATGACCCGGAAGTTAGTTTACTAGAGTAGGATACCCAAACATCAGCCACTCCAGCTGAAAACCTGTGTCTTCTTTCAGGGTGCATTTGTGTATATTTATATCTTAAACTCACTGAATGTTGTATGCTTACCATTGCGTTTAGCCCTGACCTGAAACAAACGTACAGAAGGTTATGCTTTGATGCTTTTGCTACACTGACATGCCACTTGTGTTGCATCTGGTGCGAATTTTAGATAACTACTTTGACCATTTACGACACTATGGTGAGATGGAAGCACAATTTCCTAATCCTGAGGTCAAAGGTAATAATACTACTCTGAAGAAGAAAAGCAAATCGATCTCAGTGTTTCAGCTGTTTATCATATTTAAAAGTAAAAAATCATAACCATTTCAGGGTATGGCCAACTTTACAGATTGAAACGTCAAAGTTTTTGTTGGGGGAGGTGACTTTAAACGCAGATATTAAAAATATTTATCCAGGATTGTCTCTTCTGCCGAACTGTAATAGTGTGAGCATGCATTATGTAAGGATTATACATTGCATTTATACATTTGAGTGCAAGAATTCAGAGCTGAAAAACATAAACAAATTTCTAATTCAACATTAAGGAGTCAATTTTGAATGGTTTATTCCCATCCTTTAGTGGTTTCATCGTGATGGTTATTTCTAACCTGTGTCCTAATACTTGCGTTCCGTTTAATGCAGTGTATGATATTTAAAGTGACTTGACCTGTCTGATGTGTGTCTTCTAGCTGTTGGCTGCTTTGCCTGAGGAATGGCAGCCGGGTCCTACGTTCCATGGGCTGCCCTGGAAGCCTGTGGTGGTTACAGCTGTGGTGGGAGTTCTCACTGTGCTCGTGTTCATGTGGAGGACCGTTCTCGCTGTAAGATATTTCCTTTTGATCGTTAATTGTTAGAAGGGGTGGGCAGTATAATATCGTTCACAGTAATACCGGTATAACCGATATGATTTCGCCGTATTGCGATATTCTGAAGCCAGGTTTAGAGTGTTTTGATTGTGTTGGAAGTTGAAGTTAGAAGAGCAAGACCAAAGTGCATTCTACCACATTGAGTTAATATAACAATTTATTTTTTAAAACAAAACTATACACATTACACGTTAACTGTACGGACATTACACGCCATCGAAGGAAACATGAATGGAGAGGTGTAGCGGGACATGTTCGAGGAGGATTAATCTCATCTGCCAATAAACTGAATCTGTTGTTTCAGCAAGATAACTACCCCAAACCTACAGCCAATGGTTTATATATAATATAAAAACCCAAGAAGGCCTTACTAGCTTGATCTGAATCCCACTGAAAATTTGTGGAGGATTTTGAAATTGTCCATTAGTGTGACCCTTGTAACCATGGGGCATTTAAAGCTGATTTTGCAGAGAGGAACAGGCCAAAACAGAACCAAGATGCTGTGAAAAAGATAATTACATCTTACTGCAAACTTCACAAAGCTGCAGTTGCCAACAGCGGCTTTGCATCTGAGTACTAATGTTGGTAATTTGTGGTGTCCTAATACTTTTTCCCCCATCAGTTCAGTTTAAAATTTATATATATAAAATATTTTTATACTTATTTTCTTCATATTTAAGTACAAAGTAAAAATACATTATTTGTGTAAATCCGAAAGTGAAATTATAGATTTTCAAAGCATTTTTCCATATTGTTACAGAACGTCATTAACGCAACGATATCCCAAAACCTGTGACGTTTCACGAAGGCCATATTGCCCATCCCTAATAATTATTAATAATGAAATTTTCATATTTTGTTTGCCATTAATTGACATTGCGTTCTGATTTAACCTGAATCTAACCTGGTCCATCTCCTCAGGTCAAAAACAGGATGTATCTCTGTAAGTATTTTCTTTTATCATAGTCTGTCTATGGCTGTTTGGATCATAGTTATTTTTGCGTCCCTTTCACCACATTGTGCCTGGTTTACCAGAGTCGTACTTTTTATTTTTTTTTTAATTTTTATGTTTACCAGTAACTGAAAAGCAACTTGCAGAGAGGATTCAGCAGCTTATCAGTGAGAAATCGGATGTCCTCAACAAAGTAACTGAACTGAACAATGTGGTAAATATATATATTTTGTAATTAAAAAAAAGAAGGTTTTTAGTAGTAGTTCAGCACTGATCAGTCTCTGCTTTCTGTATTTATTTAGATCAAGCAATATGAGGAAAAGCTGAATAATTCAGAAGAGTCACGATGTTCGCTACAGAAGGAGTTTAATGAACTCAAGGCAAGTCTCGAAATAATTCCGTTACTTATGATATTAATGTTAACGTTGGTTAAAATCTAACGATTTTAGCTAACTTTTGCATTATGTGCTCTAGACACATTACCAACATCTCAACAACCAGAAGGAGAAACTGAGCGTTAATTTTGCTAATATCTGTGAAAAAATTGCAAATACACAGGAACAGAACAAATCTCTGAATGAGAAGGTAACCTTTTTGTCTATCAGAACTTTCCTTTTTAAACTATATGTGATTGCTGCCCGCTGAAGCATTTTCTTTTTGTTGCAGATATCCACAATGCATGAGGGAATTAAGAAGTATCAGAAAACCCTGAAAGTATATGACGAGGAGCGCTCTAAGGTGGACTTCATATTTAAAAAAATAAAACCAAAATCTTAAAAGTGTTTATTTTGTGCATTTCACCATTATCCCTCTACTGCATGAATTATTGCAAAAATCTTTTTATGGATTTTTATTACTTAGAATTAGTTCAAGTAATAAACATATTTGTAAAATATACCTGCAAGCAGCAACAGCGGATTCCTCCACAATATTGCGGACCATTTGAAAATTGACATGGTAGAGAAATGTATCCCACAGATGCAACATTTCAACGCGTTTGGATCAATGGCAAATTTGAAGTTCGTTTTTGTAGGTTTCCACAAGTGATCATTGTAAAGAAAAATCAGGAGTCAGTGAGAATTTTGGAGAATTACTTAGTGCTGATACAAGACTACTTTAACATTATTTTGAATTTATTTCTGCTGCTATAACATTAATTTGATTTACTCTGTGCTGCTATATATATCTGAATTAAGTCTACTTTGGCTGGATTCAAGACATCTAGTGGACGATAAAGATAGTGTTAAACATAATATAACCGATAATAACAAAGATAATCATTCTTTTAATATCATTGTTTTTGGAGTTATGAGGTTACCATGACACATGGTAACGTACTGTAGTGTTCTCTTTGTGTGTGGCACAGATCAAGTCCATAGGTTAATGTTCCATTGTTTAATATACGCAAGAAATATGTGCAACAGTTGTCAATTCACCAATATGTAAATAGTTCAGTAAATTTATTTTGATTCCATATTGCTTATCACCCTACAGAAAGACATGTATCCCACTCATATGTACCACAGTTCAAGTCAATCGGACCTATGGTTCATGAAAAGATTTTTGTAATTTTCAATGTACTGGAAAATCTATCATCATCATATCTATCATGGTGGACTTTATGGTCCCAAAAGCTTGTTTGTTCCCCATGAGAAATAAGGCATGTATACCAATTTTCAGACATTTTGGACTTATGGGGTGGAGGGTAAATCACACAGACTTTGGGCATGGCCTGTAGAATGAGAGCGTGTAGAATGTGACTATGGGCTCATATAGGCCATTTGTGGTGTGGGAGTTACTTGTGGCCTGTGTTATCAATGTGCCCGATTTCAAAACAACTTACCAGTCAGATCTTGAGTTGTTGGGCACTTTAGGGAGGTAAGGAGAATAATAAGAAGAATACTAACAATAACAATAGGTTTCCTCCTGACGGAGGAATCCTAAAAATTAGAAAAACAAAATTTAGGAGGGGTAGTTGGTAAATTGTTGCCATATGGCAACAATGTGCAATGGTGGAAAGTGAATCATAAATAACACACACAATGTATGAGATTACATTCCATTTACTGCATTTTCCAGACTATAAATTGCCACCTAGTAAGCATGTAAAGGATATATCTTCAAGAAAGGAATTACAGTTGTAAACAGTATGTGGATGGAATTACTCATTCAAAATACATACAAAAATTAGATACAATCTTTTGGGTGATGTATCTTTTTAATTGTTTTTCCTGAAACATAAGATTTAGAAAATAAGTCTGAAATGTCTGAAAGTACTACAGTTTTTCTTACTTTGAATGTGAAAAAATTTAAATATACTATTAGAGAAGCCTGGTTTTGTTTAGTTTTTTGTTTTGTTTTGGGTTTTTTTTTTTTTGCTATGTAGACCTGTTTCAGTTCATGAATGCACATACTGTACCACAGTTCCATTATCGCATTTTACCATTTAACAGAATACTAAAAATATATAAACTTGTTTAAATGACATAACATAAATGTTAACTTCTCAGATAGTGTATTTTCCCCCCAATGTGTTTATTGTCCATTTCTTGTATTATAATCAACCACAAGTACACAAGCATACACCCTTTCACATACACGTATTCAATTTACACTTCTTAAACGAAAAAATGCATAAAAAACTGAGTTCCCCCCCCCCCCCCCCTTTTAAGTAGTTTTGCTTAAATATTGAAAAATTAATCAAATATTGAGATCCCTCCAATGATGTTCATGTGACTGCAGAAAAGGAAGTGCAAACAGCACTTCCTGGTCATGTGACACATCATTATTTTTGTTATGTCAAAGTTAAAGCCTCCTTTTTCCAGTTACATAGGAAACTAGTCATTTTGTATTGTTGCATATCAAAAAACTGGAGATAAATTAATTATTGCCATATGGCAACACCATGCAGTAAAGGGTTGTAGTCATATCCGGGTCACTTTGGGTGTATAAATTATGGGTTCCTTTCCCTTGTTACTACAAACTGCAAGTACCAATTTTCTTATTTCTGTAATAATGATTTAGGTTCATGTCCTCGTGGATGAAGCTAAACTCAGAGAAGATGCCTTGAAAGCTCAGGTGCTGTCATTTGAAAAGGACAATTGTGCCTTGAAAGAGCAGAAGAAATCTGTAAGTTATGACACTTGATTTGATCTTGTAAGCGAAGATTTTTTTTTCTTCCATATATTAATTCTTTTGTGCTGCTGTGTCCCTCACAACAGCTGTTGCAAGATGCCAAAGACTGGCAGGAGAAGCATGAAAAATTGAGTGAGGAAATCAAAGTTTACCATAAAACACAAACGGAGCTGGAGAATGCCCTCGTGCACAAAGAAAACGAAATCGATGTGAGCTAAACGTTGTGCTTCGATCGCACAACATTCATCCACTTGTTTAATAGCACAGCCGAACCATGATGGAACATTACAGACTGTCTTCTCTGCTAATAGGTTCTCTCTGGATGCATTGCTGAACTGAAGAGCCTTGAGTCATTTAATGATACAGAGCTAGAGAATGGTAAGATGACGAGCGTTGTCCGATTCTGGGCTTTAAAAAATGAATTTGGTTTTGTTAAACTGGTCTGGATATTCAAACTCTGTTCTTTTCAGACAAGAATGGTGATCCACTGAAGTCGCACCTCAAACAGATGATGGATGTCTCAAGGGTAAGAAATGATTGCTATGTGAATGCACGATTAGTGCACGATTAATTATTATTTTTTAAATATTGTGGGTGTTTACTCAGATCAAGGCTACGCTTTCAGTCATCGAGGATGAGCGAAATCGCTGGTTTGAAAACTTCATGGCTGAACAGAAAGCAAGACAAGAACTTGAAGGTATTTACCTGACTTTTACACTTAATGTGGAACCTGGGTTTTCAAGCGCTTTTCAAAAGACATTGGTTTGATTTAAATTTTTTACCCCCCCCCAGAGAAATTTCAGAAGGTTGTTCATGACCAAACGAATCTGAAAAGTGAGAAAACCCATCTGGAAAACCAGTACAAGAACCTCCAACAGAGACTAGAAATTACAACTGAATTGTACCACCAGAAAGAAAATATCTTACACCAGTAAGTATCATTTGTCCATCTTCATGTTCGCTGACTATTCTTCAAGGGTTATCACACTTCATGTGGATTTAGTTTTAGTCTTAGTATTTCTACAAACACATCATAGTGTGCCAACATCTATACTTTAGCTGGAGCATCTAAAAAATTTTTATAGAATACAGTTGAGGCCAAAGGTTTACATACACACTAGTTTTTTTTCCACAAAACAATCAAGACAGATTTATTTCAGCTTTAATACACTACATCAGAATTCCACTGAGTCAAAGCTTACATACACCATCTCTTTAAATAATCTGGAAGATTCCACAAATTGATATAATGACTTTTATAAGCTTCTGATTGGCCAGTTGTCATAATTAGGAGTTAACCAGGAGCGTACTTGTGGCTGTAAAAGGTTAACCCTTGAGACCCTTGAAAATCCAAGCAACTCAGCCAAAACCTCAGAAAAAAATAATTTTGAACCTCTACCTCCAAGTCTGGTTCCTCAATTTCCAAATAACTCAAGGCACTATGAACATCTGTACAAACAACCGTATGCAAATACAAAACACTGTGTGTGGAGGAAAAAGGGGTGAGGCTTTTAATCTGAAGAATGCTATCCCAGCTGTGAAGCATGGGGGTGGTAGCATCTGGCTGACCAAATCTAATGCCTTCTGTATGGTAATTATTTAACTTTAGACTTTTATTAAAACTTTTCTTAAGATCTGTTTTTATACTGCGCTGATGCTCAGCTCTACTCTCTCTCTCTCTCTCTCTCTCTCTCTCTATATATATATGTATATATAAAACAATTTTTCATTGCATTTATAGACAGTTTATCATTAAATGTGACGTGATGCAGCCTGCTGTGTTAATTTTATTACAGTTGTATAAAGGAAGCTTATACGCTCAGCTGGTTGCTGTTTATAATTCCAAACATTTCAGCAGATAGCTGTTAAACATTTTATTTTTTATTATCCTGTTAAACATTATACACTTTATCTAATTTTGTGGAGCTCCTAATCAAAATTCTTAATGGTTAACATTTCTGGTAATATAATATAATGTTACTAGAGTTGTTTTTTATTTATTTATTTATTTATTTTTTAGCAATATGGACACCACTGCTATTGGCTATCCAACCTATTGTTTTTAAAAATTTTTATATACGTAGTTCACATTTAATATCTACATATAGATTTTCAATGGTGTTCAACTCGGTGGACTGTGAGGGCCATTCCAAAAGCATCGTTATATCATCAGATATCATTTCTCACAAACCAAGCTTGATGCTTATGCCCATCTCGCAGGAAGTTGACTCAGGAAGAGCTGGAGCGCCACGAAAAGGAAACCAAGCTATCTGAGGTGGATGGCCGAGCCTTGCAAGCTGAAGAGGAACTGAACCGCCTCAGGCAGAAAGTGAAGGACATGCAGGAAGAATTGCAGCAAAATGAGAGATCTCTTAAGGCTGAGGTCAGGCACTTGCCTGTATTAAATGTGCTTTGATATGTTTGGAAAGTACTTTTGCCACCCATGTATTCATGATTTTCTTTTATCCAATGTGTCTGTTTTTAGATTGCTGTTCAGGAAAAGAAAGCCCATGAGAACTGGGTAAGAAGTATAGCGTTGTGGATGCATGTCTTCTCTACTGTATACTGTGTCCTCTATGCACTGCTGGTACTGAACACAAGCTTCTTTTGTGTGTTTCAGTTAAAAGCCCGTGCTTCTGAACGAGCCTTGATAGAAGAGAAGAGAGAGTGTGCTAATCTGCGTCAGAAGTGAGTGGAGTTTGACTTGACGCGGTCTTGCGAAATATCGACGTGGCGTGTTCGGTCTGATCTCATGAGCTTTTTTTGCTTCTCAGGATTGTGGAGTGTAGTGACAAAATGTCCGATTTAGAGCACACACTGTACAAGTCTGGTCCTCTAGACCGTCACATGCCTCCTCTACAGAGAGGTGAGCTCTACTCCCCAAACCCCCGCCCCCATCTCGTCGTTTCCTTGTCATTACTCTTATTGTAATGTTTTTAGTTTTAATAATTGTTTTAATTCAATTTTACCGATGTTGTATATATTGTTTAAACAGGGGATTCATACGGGCCTTCTCCTGTGAGTGGTGGTGCTCCTTCTCCTCCTTTAATGATAGAAGATCCTTCACGTCCTCCGTCTGGTCCTGTGGGACGAAGGGGTGAGCCTTTTGGTGAGTTGCTTCCTGTCTTTTCCTGTTCCAGTTTCAGTCTTATCCCAGCCAGCACTTTGTTCTTTTTTTTAATATTGTTCTTTATAATGCTGTGACATCTACGTTTCACGGCTTTTTTAATTCCCACATCAAATTTCAATATGATGGCTTTAAATGGTGAACGCCTCCAACATCTTCATTCAAATGTTTTTACAGAGAGATTGTGTGTACTGTAATACATTTCATCGCTTGCAATTTTAAAAAATTTACACAGACGCACACAAAAATCCAACAATAATAACCAAGAATAGGCAGTTTCTTAGCTTACATTTCCTCCTCAGTTTGTTTAGCAACGCATGAAGTAGTTTATATATTATTATAGGACTTGAAACGAAAAAGAGCGCTTAATGTGTAAAATGTTAAGAGATGCATGTACAAAACAAACAGGTTGAGTTAATTGACAGGCTGAAGGCACTGACAAGGGCGAGCCTGAGCAAGATGGTGAAAACACCTGTGAGGAAGCTAGTTTCACACAGGATGCTGTAACTGATATTGTTGATAGTGTCTGCTCTGCTTGACGCACAAACCGTAGAAGCTTCAGAAGCCAGATCCTAACATGTCTGGGCAAAACACTGATGTGTTAATATGGAGAATTGGTGAAGCAGAGCAGTCAGATTCTGATCTTGAAGACCAGTGCAAGACTACACACCTGTGTTGCAAGTCTTAGAGGATTTTGCGAGGGGAAGCCGCCGACTTGAGTTGTGGGACTAAAAGAAGGCACGAAAAGGGTTGGATCCTGTAAAGTTCTTCGAGGGCTGGATTCCAGACGTGAACATGAAGGACACTTGAGACAAGCTAGAGCTGCTCATCACACGTCGAGCCAACAGTGAGGTTTTCTCGTGAGGCTTCATAATTACAAGTGTAAAAGAGCATTCCGGAGGTGACCGGAGCCAAGGAAGCCGTTCACCCGAGAGCAGGAGAAAGTTTCCTTCTTTTGCCATGTGAAAGAAGAGGGTTGAAATGGCAGTGGCTCGGAGGCAGCTACAATCAAGGTGCTGAGTGCACTTGGAAAAGTGTGTGTATGTATACACGGTTAAAGACACGGAGAACTTTCCGAGCTCTACCAAACCATCAGTGGGCATCAGGACATTTCCTTAATGAACTGTTGTCCTAGCTTTCACTATTCACTCCACCCCCTTTCCACAATTTACGGAAATAACGGACAGTTTTGAAGAAAACTGCTACTTCACCTGCTACTGAAGGCAGGGAGGGTCAGCTTGCCGCCCCCTTTTCTGGAGTGGTGTAATCATAGCGATGGCATTGTGACCTACGCTTTCAGTTTACCTCCCTGCCTATAGGCTTACTTTATCAGCTGGCTCTTACCCAGTTCTTATTTACCCAGTATACTGCTTTGTAGAAGTAATCTTACCTGATGATTTTGGTTGAAGTGAGAGCACTGACTGCGAAGAGCGCTGGCACAGCTTGGCACATGGACTACGTTTTCTTTAAGATGCACCATTCAAATCCGTGAACCTTTCTGCTTTGTGACTCCTCCCAAGCAATAAAATCTGGACTCGCGTGCACAGAACAATGCTGACACAGTATTTTGTTGGTGTGGTGATTGTAGTGGTCAGCACGTGTCACAAAACACACCTTCACTTTTCCAGGGCCGAGACTGCTCATGGATGGCCATAGCCGTTCGGCTGACCTCGGACATCCGCTGCCGTTTCGACCAGGTATGCATTATGACGTGTTCAGAATTCTTTTCATAAACACTGTAAGAAGGAAAATACCATAAAATCATTGTTGTTTTTTTTTCTTTTAGAACTGTCTGTCCCCCGTACCTCATCTCCTTGCACACAGGATGGATCTGTAAGTATCCATCATCCTTACCTGTGCTGATAATTTTGACTTTTCTACATTTTGAACAGATGTTAAAGAAACCGTAGTCATGCCGTAGTCTCCATAGTCACTGTATGTGTTTCTTCACAAAAAAGCAAATAGCTCCAATAGATGCAAAGGCTGAGGTCACAATGCAGGCCTCCACTGATCCTACAGAGGCAGTGAGTACTTTGGCCGAGTGCTGGGATATATATTTTAAAAAAAAAAGAGGGGTGTGTGAATGATCATCATTTTATGCAGATTCAAAAGCTCCCAGTGCTGATTTTTGTGGAACATGTTTGTGGATCCCTAACCGATTGCTTTTTTTCTCTTATTAAAAAAAAAAAGAAGGGTGAATTCAGATAAATTAGGACAGATTTTGAATTTACAAAATTTCTAAGCTTTTTTTGACACATAAAAACTAAATCCCCAACGCATGGTACGTTTCTGAAATCTGCAAGGTGTTGACTAACTAACTACATGTGAAGGAATTCTATTTTAAAAAAGCATGGATAACACTTTGAGAAAAACTGATTGAAAACATTTTCTTAATGGCATGATTGGTAATTTTCAGTTAATTAGGCTTTTACTTTCATCCTCGATGACATTATTTAATAAAACATTATTTATTTGTATCATACTTATCGATAAATCAAATTTACATTATGGGAATCTTCTCCATGTTCATAAGCAGACTATGTAAACATTTGGAAGGGTTTAGAAGTACTTCTTAGTATTTTCCAAATTTATATCCAATCTTTTCTTTTCCTATATGATGCTACATTTTATGAAGTTTCATTTATCAGGCCATAAAAATAAAAATAAAAAAATGCTGCTAAGTTAAACTGTTCCAATTGACCTGCCATCCAAATATACCTGAATTCACCCAACAATGCTGATTCTGACTGCTCTATGTGTTAAGAAAATCAGTAAATTCTTTGAAATCACTGGTGTGAGATTTTATTACTGAGGCTTGTGGGACATCTAACACACTGCTCACTGGTGGTTATCTGCTAAGGGGTTTTTAATTGCATGGCTGAAGTTATAATGTGCTTAGTTTAGTTTATAGACGGCTATAAATTGGGTATAATCTGAGAAGAATCCTACTCGATTCTTCGATTCTTTTTCAGATCTCCAAGTCCCAGAGACAGGGATCATTTCTCCCATCTCCTATCAGGGAATCTCCTGTCCCAGCTTCAAATCCTCTTCCAAAGGCTTATGCCCCCCAACCAATGGGTGGACCATTTCCTCCATTGAACGGACCACTTCCTCCAATGATGCGACCGCCCAATGGCCATTCACCCATGATTCCTCCTGGGCCTCCATTTGGACCCGACACCTGTTTCAGGCCACCCCACATGGACTCCTACAGACCTCCTCTTCCTTTGCGCCCATATGGACCCATCCCTCCACCCTTTGGTAAAATGTGTTCATATACTCAATGCTTAAGGATAAAACCAAGAGTAGACATTCAGACGCTATTCATTCTTTAAACAACCGATTTAACATGACACACCTGGGCAGTAAGAAACACCTGTCAAAACATCACTTGACAAAATGGGTGGGTTCAAATAAAACGTGCCATGTTCGAAGTTGTTTAACACGTCTAGATGTAAATATGAGGAAGTGAAAGCTGAAATTCGGATCCATCATCTCATATTCTTTTGATCTCAAACCCAAATGTCTTCAAGGACAACAATAGAATCGGCTTTGCCGTTCCAATACTTTCAGAGGGGACTGTATGCCTAGTAGAACACTTTGAGAACTCAAGAGCATAGTGGTTGAATGTTTTTAGGATATATATGGAATTATGGGTGTAACCAGTAGATAAACTGATTAGATTTTTGAATTGATCCAAACAGGGTCAAGGTCACAACTAGGCTTGTTTATATTTCTGAGTCAATAATCTGTTGCAATGTTAGTCTGTGAGACAAAAATCCCTATCCCAAATTTATAGTCGTAAAAATAAATAAACCCTCACCTGATCCTTCTTTTTGTCTTTAGTTCATGGTCCACCTCTGAGGGACTTCCCTTCCATGGGTCCACGTCCAACACCGCACGGCATGCATGACTTCCCGCCTAATTTTGCCGGACCTCAAGACTTGCCTTTCCCACCCCGGCTCTTCCCTTCTGGGCCTTTGCCACCCCCTGGCGCCATGGTTCCACCCACACCTGGTGCCCATGGACCAGCTCCACCTACACCTCTGCAGCCTAGGGATGGCCAAGAGATGCCACATGCCACAGATGTACCACCCGAGCAGAGGGTTGCACAGGATGCTCCAACACCTGCAGTAACACAATGCTGAACCAATAAATAAGCCCACCGTGCTCAGTGCTGGACTTGATGACGTTCTGTTATTTTCCTATGCTTCACATTTCAAAATGCATAAATAATTATCATTTACACATTTTTTTAATCGTCAAGAAAGAAAAGGTTCACTTGTGCCAGTGTTTTCTGTAGGTCTGTATAAAGAAACACCTTTCCTGTGAAAATTTTCAAAACTTTGGAGGGTGTAAAAACAAATTCGGCTGTGTTGTTGAATTAATGACCACTACTTAACCCAAACAGATGTTTCTTAGTGAACTGTGAGATTTTAGAGACTGAACTATTGTGCTTTTTAACTTGAAATTAAGAGAGAGTAGAGTATTGTGTTTGTTTAGCCAAAGGATTAAAATCTCAGGCGGTTTTACCCCATTAACGAACAAATGCTTCGCTGATATGTTGCTTTTGTTGCTAAGAAATGCATGAAATTTAAATCAAAATGCCTTGAATTGTTAACTCGGCACATTATGCTCATCAAAAGTCCTTTATTTAGTGTGTTTTTATGATTTCTTTTCCTAGTGAAAAGACTTGCTTGCTGTCATATTGACAAACTATTTGTGCATTTCCCTTCATATGTGTTCAATAAAACTGCCATGAATCAAATGAACAGAAATGATATCCGTGATGGGAACTATTCATTAGAGCAGTAATGTCGATTTCCATTTACTACATCTTTTTTGCTGGTACATGGTTAACTCCATAAATGTTCACATCAAACGTCAGAATGAAGAAAATGTGTGACTTTAACTGTGGCATGGTGGTTGTTGTTACCAGATGGGCTGGTTTGAGTTTATCAGAAATGGCCGATCTCCTGGGATTTCCACACACAACAGTCTCTAGGGTTTACACAGAACGGTGTGAAAAACAAAAAACATCCTGTGAGCGGAGAGTCTCTGGGTTGAAACACTTTACTGATGAGAGATCAGAGGAGAATGACCAGACTGGTCTGAGCTGAGAGGAAGTATATAGTAACTCAAATATGCACTCTTTATAACTATGGAGCAGAAAAGCATCTCATGCAACCTTGAGGTGAATGAGCTACAACAGCAGAAGAAGACCTCAGGTTCCACTCCGGTCAGCGAAGAACAAGAATCTGAGGCTATCGTTGGCACAGACTGGACAGGTGATCCCCCCATGTGCAACTGTCCAGTTTGGGTGGGTTTGTGCCCTTGATAGCCTCAGATTCCTGTTCCTTACTGACAGGAGTGGAACCCAACGTGGTCTTCTGCTGTTGTAGCTCATCCACTTCAAGGTTCGGTGTTTTGTGCGTGCTGAGATGCTTTTCTGCTCACCATGGTTATAAAAAGTGATCGAGTTACTGTATCCTTCCTGGCAGCTTGAACCAATCTGGCCATTTTCCTCTGATCTCTCTCAACAGGACATTTCCACCCACAGAACTTGTGCTCACTCGATGTTTTTTGTTTTTCACACCAGTCTGTGTAAACTCTAGAGACTGTTGTGTGTGAAAACCAGCCCATCTGTTCCCATCAACCATACCACGGTTAAAGTCTCACTTTAGCTATCACACTTTTCCCCCATGCTGATGTTTGATTAACTGAAGCTCTTGTCCTGTATCTGCATGATTTTATGCATTGTTCTACAGCCACGTGATTGGCTGATTGGATAACTGCATAAATGAGCAGGTGTTCGTATTAAAGTGGATTCCTATTAGAGTGTATGTAACTAGCATTCCATCCATCGATGGCATTTATCTATCTATGTCTTAGGAAATCCACTGTTATATTGGGAATATGTGATGTGAAGACTTTCATGTTATCAGTGGCTTGTGAGTAAGAGTATCCAGATACAGTCAGGGGAGGAGATGAAAAGACAGTCAAGTCAGACAGGGATGTTTCATGTAGTTTGCTGCCACTGTTTGCAAGCTTGAGTAATGTTAGATATTGTTGTAAAAAGATACATAAGCAACTAATTAAAAAATATATATTTCTTGAATATATTCATGGTGCAGATTAAAATAATAAAAAATTGTTGAAATTGTGACCAAAGAGAGAGAAGCATTCCAGAGCCTCATAAACTAGCTATTAACCACAAACACACCTCTTAGGCTACATGCTGTTTTCTATACACATCGTGTCAGTCTGAAGGGATAGATATTCTGATATGATTAAATGAAAAGAGATTGTTGTGTATAACATGACTACTATACATATTAAACACACTGGATCCAGTCTACAGGCATTTATTAGAGACAACTGGGGAGGTTAGAATTTTTTAATAGTATCATAGAAACAATATTCTGTACATGTCCTCCAAAAACATAGCAAAATCATATCTCTTAAACTTTTATGAAGAGACTTGAGACGTAGGGATACATAGTACATATTTAGATCATTTTGAAATGCTGGAAAACAAGGATAGTGTTGAAAGATTCTGTCTTTATGAATGTACGCTATATGGCCTAAAGTACATTTTGTGGACACCTGACCATCACACCCATATGTGGTTCTTCAACAAACTATTGCCAGACAGTTGGGAACAAAGCGAGCTCCATGAAGAAGGGCATAGTGTGTTAAGGTTTGAAGAAGGTGGAAGAACTCGAGTGTCCTGCACAGAGCTCTGACCTCAACGCCACTGAACATCTTTGGGATGAACTGGAACTGGAACCTCCTCAACCAACATTAGTGTCTGATCTCAACCTCACTAATGCTCTTGTAGCTGAATGAACACAAATCCCCACAGCCACATTACAAAATCTAGTGGAAATCCTTCCCAGAAGAGTTGAGCGCATTATAACAGCAAAATCTGGAATAGGACGTTCAACAAGCACATATGGGTGTGATGGTCAAGGGTGCACCACAAACTTCTGGCCTTGTAGTGAAGTACTACAAATTGCAGTGGGTTTTGGATGAGATTGCTTTCGAGCATCCTTTTGAAACCATAATGAAGAAATGGGACACACTCAGACACACTTCTCAGCTCAACTGTAAGTCACTTTGGATAAAAGTGTCTGCCAAATGAATACATGCATTTTTAATGAAATTACATCAACCATTCTAATTCTACCCTTTGGACTATGATCATCCACCAGTTCAATAGTCGAAAATCTTGTTTTTGCACAGAGAATAAAGGTCAAAGTGTGTCACTCCCTACTAATCTATAGATGTCTTGCAATGCAGATTCATATATTACAATCAGTTCTCACTAAATGTCAGACACCTGGGAGCTAAACATATGAGTGCTGGCCATTACCATCAAGCCTGAATTCACACACTTTAGAAAACTTCTCTAAAAATCTATTTGGGCCACATTTTCAGCGTAACATCAGTAAAATAGGGAGGTGTGACAAATGAAAGGAAAAGGCACTATAACCTGACTTAATCAGGTGTTGGGCCAGCACTGGAACAGTTTATCTTAGTATACAGTGGAGGAAATAAGTATTGAACGCATCAACCTTTTTTCAGTAAATATATTTCCAATGAGGTTATTCACCTGAAATTTTCACCAGATATCAGTATTAACTCATGAAATCCACGGATTAAAGTCCATAAATGAAGTTAAGTGAGGTGGAAGCATCATGGTGTGGGGCTGTTTTTCATCACATGGTACTGGCAGACTTCATATAATTGAAGGAATGATGAATGGAGCCCTTTACCAGGAGATTCTTGAGAAGAATCTGCTGCCATCCACCAGGATGATGAAGATGAGACGTGGGTGGACCTTCCAGCAGGACAACGATCCAAAGCATACAGCAAAGGAAACTCTCAATTAGTTACAGAGAAAAAAAAATCATGGTGTTAGAATGGCCCAGTCAATCTCCTGACTTGAATCAAATTGAACAAGATTTAAAGACAATGTGTTTAGAAGAATGGGCCAAAATCACACCTGAATACTGCGGCCCATTAATATCTTCATACAGGAAGTATCTTGAAGTGGACATTACAAACAAAGGCTTCTCTACTAAGTATTAAATAAATTTCAGTTAGTGTGTTCAGTACTTATTTCCTGTGTCATTCCTCTTTATTACACATAACTTCATTTATGGATTTAATGTTGTGAATTCTTTATATTTGCAGAATTCTTAAGTTAATACTGATGTCTGATGTAAGTTTCATGTGAATAGCCTCATTGGAAATATATTTACTGAAAAAAATGTTGACGCGTTCAATACTTATTGCCCACACTGTAGCTTGTAAAATTCTCTGGAAATGTATTGGAGGGAGGAGCACCATTCTTCCAAAAGATATGCTCCTACTGATCACGGTAGTAAAGAGCACTGAGATCTGAGGAGATCATAGCATATGATTACATGCTCATTTCCAACCGTTCAGTGACTTCTCATACCCCTGTGGATTGGTGCATTTTCATCCTGAAAGAGATCATTGTGGTATCTCATTTATTTGATTTTTTATACACTTTCTTTGAAAGTTCCCCAATGAAAGACAGCATGAGGATGTAGTAATGAGACCAATAACAAAATTTTAAAGTTTGTTCTTTAATAGCTACATCATACAGTAAACTGGAGTTTGCTCATGCCATTATCACAGGCAGGGCCGAACACAACACCTGAAGATGTGCAGAGAAGGAAAATGTGCGATTAAATGGTAAACAGTAAATGGTCTGCACTTGTATAACGCCTTTTAACCTTAGCAGTTCTACAAAGTGGTTCTTCTCATTCACACACACAAGCAAGGTGCTACCCTGCCATCAGAAACAGCTTGGGGTTCAGTGTCTTGCCTAAGGACACTTCAGCATGTGGGCTGGGGATCGAGCCGCCAACCCTGCGATTAGTGGACAACCTGCTCTACCACCTGAGCTACAGCCACCCTAAGACTTTAAGACTAAAGACAGACTTTAAATAGCCGTCTAGAGTTCATTATGAAAGCAAGAAAATATACAGGACTAATGCAGATATACAGTACTTGCAGACACCCCACATGGAAAATGGAAAATCCCCTGAGTGGAGTTGAAGTGGAGGGCCCGGTTTCATCACTTAGTATTCCATGTATTTCCTTAGCTGTAAACACCTTAAACTGACAGAGATCAAGACTCTCTTCACTGATGCCTGGAATTTGTTTTTATTTCACTATGGGGAATTAAGAGTAGTCAGCTACTTATTTGAATAACTAGTTGACTAGTAAAACTTAGGTCTTGAGTCCATATTGTGCAACAGTTAAAGTAAAAATATTTATGAACACCAGCTAATAAGGTCGTGCATAAGTTCATAAATTCTTGACTATTTTAGATTTTTACTATTTTTGAATTTTCCAAATGGTAGTCTGAGGAAAACAAGAGTCCATCTGCTATGAAGGTTGCAATTGCAGTAGTAGAGAAGTAGCATTCTGAGTGGTGTCCTGAGGGCACCAAAGCCACAGGCAACCAGGCTACGTGTGCAGTTATGATCAGTGGTTTCGACCACTAGTGAAAGTAGAAGTGGGAACCAAGGCCTTGTTGGCTAATTATGTGGCTGAGTTGCTGAATTTAGTATATCATGCAAAATATCAGCAGAAAGGCTTACAGTACATGGCCAGCTGCGGATTAGTGCATTTTCTTCCAGGATGCTCTCTTGCGCTATTGTGGGAGAACCACAATCATAATAAATTGAGTTGGCATTGATGAAAAGGTTGATTTGCTCCTTTACCAATCTTGTCCACATGTGGTACACCAATTCTGTGTGCTGATACCACTCTCCTGGGCATGTGTGATGTTTTGACTGCTGTACCATTGTTAAGTCGCAGTAGTTCAGACACTCTTAGTGAGGCTAAACATGGATAGGCCTAGTTGAGCAGCTTCAGTGCAAGGTAAACAGAGGCATTCAACCTTGTGCTGTGGTGATGCTTGGGGTAACACATGACAACACACCTCTCTGTGGTACCACACCACACTTTAACTGATGAGGGAGGCATCTCTCATAAACTATAGTCTGTCCCGCTCTCCCTGTCTGTGATATTTGGGGTCAAATCTCGGATTGATAACCCACTTGTGAAAGTCTCACAGTATCAACATGGCCAGTAGAAATACCACTACGGCCGCCTTCAGCAGTCCTAGCATCTGCAGAAGAACCCGATAGCAAATGTAGCAGCCTAACTGAATCAGACTGGTGAGTGCAATGATATCTGCTGTGTGTTGAATTGACAGGGTACTCTTCTGAGTTCACTGTGAGACCGAGCACAGTAATGCGACCGAGGAGGGTAAGACATATCCTGAATGGTGGGGCCGGTTGTCCAAATACAACAGTAGCCTCATACCTTTAGTCATTTCAGGAGACAATTCCATTTGTATACATTAAAAAAAGACACCTAGTGAAAGAGAGAGCCTGAAGGGTAAAAACCTTTAACTGGCAGTTAGAAGGGGTGAAACTGAACATTATTTACAGAGGACTAATTTTGTGATCTCTCACTTTTGTTGGATTTAATGTCCGTGACATATAAACCAGCACAAGACTGCATTTTGACAGAATGAGAATTAAATAAGCCTGCGCTTATTTCAGAACCAGCTGATGTCATGGATAGAAATTTGCGACACTTTAATTGCACACAAGAGGCATCCATTCATCTGTACATGGTGGAAAAGTGGAGTGGGAGTGAATACTTGTGCAAGGCATTGTAATGCTATAATATCTCAAAAGCCAAACTATGTCATTTTATGGCATAAAACAGCACAGCAGAAATTAATGTAAATGGTTTTAGTTACATTTTTTGTATATGGAGGGTTTAAATCAAACGCCATTTATTCACCTCTTATTATTATGACATATTAGGTGTCAATTTGAGAGTGCATGAATTGAGGTGAGCTAGGTGACTGATTAGTTAGCTAGATTAGTTAGGTTAGACAATATGTCTAGCTACATAAACAACTTAGATGCCATCAAATAATTGTAGCCTGTTGAATGTGTTAATGCATAGTTACTTCATATTTTCCAGTTGTAATGGCAGGTCAAGAACTGTCATTAAGAATAACAATTCCAGAGTGTAATAAAGTCAAAAATTTCAAACCTCTCCCTCTAAAGAGCTGACTGAGGATCTGAAAATGAATCTAATTGAAGCCTACAAAGCAACTGTGGAAGTCAAAAGACCAAGAACACTCTCAGACTGAACTGCATGTATGCAAGACAGAAAGGCAACACAAACCCCCATATGATACTGGAACTGCAGGAAGGTTTATCAGACACAGGTTTGGGGTGCTCTGGTCCACTTTGCAGTGCTGCCTGCACAAACATGATCTGCATGGAACCTTTAGTCATCAGAAGGAACCCTTACCTGCATTACAAAAGTGACTTTCTGATGTACGCAAAACATTATCTAGATAACCCCAAGGCATTTTGGAAATAAGTGCTCTGGACTGATGAAGTAAAAATGGAACTCTTTGGCAACAATCACCAATGGTATGTTTAGCGGTGGGAAAAAGAAGCAGCATTTGATGAAAAGAACACCTTGCCAACTATTAAGCATGCGGGTGGATCCATTATGCTTTGGGGTTGTGTGGCAGTCAGTGGCACAGGAAACATTGCATACGTAGAAAGAAGCATGGTAAATATCAGCAAATGTTACACAGTCAGTCAAGAAACTGAAGCTATTGACTTCTACAACAGGACAATGATTAAAACGTGCCTCAAAATCCACCATGAACTACTTTAACAAACAGAAGCTGGAGCTTTTGGACTGGCCATCACAACCCCCTGACTTGAACATTACTGTAAATATGTAGATCTTAAACATGCTGTGCATGCAAGACGGCCCACAGAAAAGTGGATGAAAACAAGAATAGACTCCTTGCTAGCTGTGATGTTATTAAGTACTGATTAAGTAAGGAGTCCAAACTTGTGTTTACTTCTTTTCACTTGAAAAATCAACATTCAGGAGCAAATCTCTTTCATAGTGATAATTAACAATGGACCAGCATTATTAGGTCATGAAGACACACACTGTGGGTGCTTGGCCATCACACTGCCTGGGCAGAGCAAAGCCAGTGTTAATGTCTTCCTTGATCAGAGATAACTTTGAAGGACCAAAGATGAACTAGTGAGAAAACATGCAGATTACATACTCAGTGTTTCCAAGAGTGTTGCTCACCCTTTTACAAATGTTTGGAAACACTTGACAGACACTTGAAGTAGTCTTGTGAAACCTCAAGGCTGAAGTCTAGGGTCATAATGTTATATTCTAATAAAGGCGATGGACCCAACTTTAGTCAAATAACCAAAAATGCTGGCAGGTCGGGAAAAGTGCTGTTCCTTATGATCAGTTTTATGCTGACCCATGTGTTGCTCAGTCTTTATGTAGAGTTTGATGGAGGTGAAGGTAGAGTGGCTTCTTCGTAAGGAGATTGAGTTTCTTCCTCTTGAAATCAGTTGGCTTCTTGTACCTAAGATCACGGTCGCACACGTTAGACTATCCCATATCCAAGACTGTGCTACATGTTCAGTATCCACACAACTTTTGATATAACTTTCACTGGATGGAATCTCAGCTATACAAGCATCGCCCCACCATGCCATTAAAACTACCACAGGACAAATTTTATATTAGTATAAAGAAACAATTTTAAAATAAATACAATGTACAAATTACAATGTTAACATTCAGAGGAATCCTTTTACTTTTATATGTACGTACTGTATTACAAACCCACCATCACTGTCTGATTTTTATATATTTTTTTATATATATTACTCACAGCTCGATCACAATGGGGCCAGGTTTGATTTCATCCATCTCCATGAAGGCAAAACACTTGGTACTGGTGAACTTCTTCTTGGGCTTGTAGTGTTTGAATTCAAAGAAAATAGCAGCACCTACAAATACAGTAAAACTCCATCACAGAGACCCACAAACAAATGAGAACTTTACACTGTTAAAGATTTAATTTTTTATTATTAAACAGACGACTGATACCAGTCATTTCATTCAATGACTGAGTGACTGACTTAATACCTACTAATAAATCCAATCTTAACATCTGCAATCTACTCACAATCCAGTTATGGCCTAGTTAAATATTAATTAAATCCAATTCAATTTTATTTATATTTTGCTATTAACAACAGACATTGTGATAAAGCAGCTTTACAGCTATCTGAATGTAGATTTAGATCTCCAATGATCAAGCCAGTGGCAACAACGGCCATTACTCTTCCACAGCTGAGTGCTTTAAAAGGATCTTCAGTACAGGCATCAGAGTCTTTTGTGATTCCTGAAGAAGTTTTTAACTTCAAATCTACATTTGAAGTTATCCACTGAATAATGGGCGAGTTAAATATTACACAGGTTCAATAGTGAATATTCAACAATACTTTCCTTTAAAAAAAAAAATTTAATCCATTCACAACACCTCAACACTTCCCCAACTTACTACCTGACCTCGCAGGGTTCTTGCCACATTTGACTCAGATGGGGAGTAATAGTTAACTTTATCTTAAGTAATATTTTGTTATTACAATTTTAGCTATTATCATGTACAAACTTAGGAGTTACTGTACATTTTTAAATGTTGTGTTTTACTAAAGCATTCCACTGACCCATCAGGTTTGGAGGTAGTATACGCTGGATCAGATCTCCAATAATTTCCAATAATTCGTAAAGTGTTTATAGTGCATGTGACATGAATGAATGATCGATCAGGGCTGCGTTCAGGATCCCGAAACCATTCGGGTCCCCTCTTTCAAAACAAATAACTTGGCAGTTTTGTTACAAGTTGTTTGACAGTTCTCCATTTATTCTCAAGCTGACCAGGGTTTCAACCTGCACATCAAAATTTGGAACAGATTTGTCAATGTTTTTTACGCAAGATGTTTCTCAAGTGGCCCAGTAGTTTGGTCTGTTTAATGCAATCTGCTCTGCATAACACTGAATCACAAAGGAAAAGGCAAATGAACCGATTAGGAGTGTAATGAATTATGAACTGTAATACGATTAGGAATGTAATAAATTATGAACTGTAATACAAGGTGTCTCAAAATTCTCCATACATAGGGGACTTGTACACCAGCAGCAAGTCGGTTGTGCAGTTGGTCAGCAGATGTTCATGTCCTGGATGTCCACTTCTTCTCAACTGGTCTGCAACACTTCCAGTCTTTTTGAATTTGTTAATAAGTTTGGTGACAGTGTGGTGTGTGATGTGCTTGCTGTGTTTCCTGTGAAAGTCCACCGCAACCTTACGACAGCTTGCCGATCCAGCCATGAGAATGATTTCAATACGTTCTTTTTATGTCAAAGGACGGCAAAACTAGTCCTGTTATCCATAGTTTGCACGATTTATAGAAAATACTGAAAATGGTTGAATATTTTAACAAAGAAATTTTACTAAAGCAGTTTTTAGAGAAATACAGTATGTCTAAGGATTATTTTTAGCATTTGAATGAACAATGGTATAACAAAATTAAAGAAGAGAAGCATAATTTTTTTTTTTTTTAAAAACCACACAAGAGAAAAAATATCATTATTTTGACCTTTTGGTAGCTTCTCAAGATGTTTCTGGATCTCCACATCTACATCGAAATGAATGTATGTATCTTCTTTATGTGTTGACACTGGAGTGTCCTGAACAGGGTTTAAATCAACACCATCCAAGTCTGTAGTAGAGGAAAAACATAATGTATATCATATGAGGCAAGTGCTCTACTATTTTTAAGTTCTATACTGTTATGAGGCTTCATATAAACAAACAAAAAATGATTAAGGAAAATCAGTGTCATACCTCGGACACTAATTGTCATGTAAGGTTCAATGCATTGCCCTGCATCTTTTAAACCAATCTTCTCGATTTTCAGAGTGAGCAGTGTCATTCCTGGCTCTGAGGGAAGGCGTGGTAATAAAGTACCTGTTGAAAACAATAAAACCAAAACTCCAAATTTATAAGGGCTATATAACTTCAGGTCTGTGGTGTAGCCTTGGCACAACTTTATATATAGTCGGTGAGGACAAAGAGACATGTAAATCATGCAAAAATCATGACCATAAAATGACCAAAAAAATATATATCCTTGTATTATACTTATATTGTATCCTTTTGAGAGAATTACTTTGAAGCGCTGTTTTTTTTTTTTTTTTTTTTAATCTTTGGATGTAATGTTAGCTAAGCTATTAAAACAGCTAAATTAGGAATAGCTAAATCAGCAGTGTTCAGTGATGTTATAATATTTGTTATATTCCCAACTGATAAATGTGATTATGTCAACATTAATCAGGCAGCTAACAAATTAAGCTAGCTCTAGCTACATAAAAAGCCTATATCAGTGGTCAGCAACCCTTTTCATTGAGATCTACCTTCCTGCAGGTTTCATCTCCAACCAAAATCTAACACACCTCTTTTAGCTGATCAAGAACTTCTTAAGGAAATGATTAGATGGTCAGGTGGGCACGATTATGGTTGCTGCTAAAGTCTTCAGGAAGGTAGATCTCCAGGAACAGGGATGGTGACCACTGCTCTAGAGGTAAACAAAGTCTAATATTGAAGACTAATATTACTCATGTACTTTTGTTAATTTCCTGCATGTATGCTGGTCTGGTGTAGCAGTAGGAAAACAGGCAAACAAATTATGAACATTTGCAATATTTCAAGATTTTATTTGTCCATTACACAGTTATATGCAGTATATAACTTGCAGTGAAATGAAAACCTGGCCTACTCCTCTCGGTGGTATGGTGGTATAATATGGTGGTATGATTGGCAGCATCATAGGATAAGACAAATAACATGCATGTAAGGGGTGTGTGTTGCATTTCACACCAACAAGTCATCCTGAAATTGTATGACCCTTGATTGTGAAGCACAGATCATACCTGTAAATCCTAGTCAGACCAATACTGTCCAACATGGAAACTGGTGTTAGTTAGATAAAAGTATTTTTAGGACTACTGGCTGGATCACCTTACATTTAGCAACTGATATATGGTAAACCTAAGTCAATAAGTAAACTAAAACAACTGCTATCAACTTGAGGCTCAAACATATAGGGCTCTAGATGGCCTGCCGTGTTGCCTATTGCTAATGCAAACATGTTTTTTCGTCTATTATTACCCCTACATATACACAGAATCTTTACACATATCTTTAGACAAAGTGCTTCTGAAGCTGTAGGCGGTGAAACCAGTTGATATTTCAAATGGTTGATGATGTAATGGTTGTTGTAGTCATCAACAGGGGTTCCAAGAGATTAGATGAGCTATTTTTTTCCCCACTAGTCCATTGTTCACTCCATTTAATTTCATGAAACATGTAAAAAAAGTATTAACAAGCTGTATTACATCTTATTTTGATCATTTCTAACCTTAATAATAATAATAATAATAATAATAATAATAATAATAATAAGTAGTAATGTTCCATTACTAGCATATTTTGCCAATAAAAAAAACTAATAAATAATGGTGGTTGGCGTTAGAGAATCAGCTCAGCCATGGAGCAGGAATGGACTGTGAAAAAGACTGATCTTCCAAAACCCCAAATCAGTCATTGTATTAGTTGTAAAGGTCAGGTAGTGGTACCAGTATTTTTGGTACCAATTTTAGCAGTAGTAGTGCTCCTTCACCTTCTCCTTCACCATGATTGCTACTTGTCGCATGAAATCTTTCCCACAAATGGTGTCGTCTTTTACAACGACCCCAGCTGCAATCTACACAAGAACGTCTTTCATGCAACATTTCCTGTATATCTAGAACTTGATTTATGTTTTGCAACTTTTACGCATGCGCACTTAAATAAATAAAGTGTCCAAATACTTTTCCCCCCTCATATTTATAAGTACAAAGTCAAAAGACAAATTGTTGTGGATATACTGTATGCACTGGAGGTATAAATAACAAAATTGTCCAAATACTTACTGTATAAACATTCTAAAGTTTATTATCCTGACTAAAACGTGTGAATCCACTTCCCGCTCATTGCGTTTTACACTGAGCATTTATTAAATTAGAATGCTTCAATGAGCTTTGGACTTCTTTTCACCACTTCATGGCTCACAATTAAACACATGCACGAGAAAGACACAAGAGAGAAACTTTGTGCTCTATGCTTAATACTACTACTACTACTGCCATTATATACTGTATTTTTCATATATTTATGTGAATGTGAGAAAGGGTATGTTTCTTTATGATCGTCTCATCTAATAACTAATACATTATCACTACAGTGGGAACTGGTTTAAATTAATTGAGTATTGAAGCATCACTTAGTTAAGTAGGGAAAGCAATACCTGGCACCCTTGTAGGGAAGGACTGTATTAAGCCCGTCCCCGTAGCCGTGTCCAGCTCCTCTTCGACATCTAGGTTCTCTTCCTCCCCTGGTGCAAAGATTTTTCTAAGGGCAGTATTCTGAATTAATATCATTTACCATGCTCTCTACCCCACAGCTTAAGAATAACTGGAGAAAATAATGAACATGTCTTATATTTACCTCAAAGGCACTGGTTGGACATCAAAGGGGAAATCTTTGTTGCAAGTAAGAATATTTTTGATGACTGTTCAAAAGAAAAACAAAAAACCCACCATAAACATAGTGTGAAAAAAAATCCCCCAGAAGTAAGCAATCTTTTGTTCTGCACCTGGATTGCGATCATGTTTTATCCAAGCAATAGATTTGTATGTATTTACTACATTTGATGAGATATATAATTTGTAAGCCCCCGTTCCTTGTCCACCGACAAATAATCTGAATACTGGATCATTCTCAGAATCTCGGATGGACGCACAGACAATCAAGCGTGGACTGTGTATTTAAAAATTTAATAATGAAAAAAATTTTTTTTTTAAATGTAAAAAATCACCACTACTAATGTCTTCAATATTTAGAAGTGGTAATACATGGAAAGATGATTGACAGGCGAGTGAGGATTTTATGTTAAAATGTTAGATTTTTGTTAAACATTTCTTGTATAAATTTTGTATACATACTGGGTTCCAGTTTCTTCAGATCCTGTAAGGTAAATTCCTCTTGGGACTGTGTGCTCTAACAAAATAACAAGGAGGAGAAAGATGCTGAAATGGTTGTGGGGGTTTGAGGTGTACCAGCCCTATGCATAAAATAGACATTGTCAATTTTTTTTTTTTTAATTAAGATGGTATGTTATAAGATTGAATATGCAGTACTCAAAGTTTCTATAGAACAGAATTAGGTTTATACCTAAACCTTGGTGTAAATACATGTATTAATTAATTCACTGCTGATAAGAGTTTTTTTTTGCTCTCTGCAAAACTCCTCATGCATCACCACACGAGTAGTTTATTGTGTTTCCCATAAGAGACGGGGGAAAAAACCAAGAGAAGACTGGCTAATCGTTTTGTCAGTGCGTTGCATTTGCTAAACACTTCAGCACCAATGGACACAGCATTTATGAAATCTGTTTGCATTGCTAGTTGTTGTAATGGGATCAGAAAAGTGAAGAAACAGCTTGATAGAGCTTAAGATTTTCATGAAATTTAAAAGTGAGCTCAAACATTTGATAGAACATTTGAATAATACATTTGATAATAGAACATTTGAACCCTTTGGAATGAACAAAAATGTTTGCATGGTCAACCAATTTGAATATCAACTGGCTTTTACAGCCTTTAGCCTCTAATGCTGCAGCAAGTTGGTGCTTGTGTGAGTGTTTGTTGGGTGGTGGTGGCAGCACTTGGAAGTGGGACTCAAGGGGACAAAATCTGAAGATGCCATAGAGTTTTACACAGAAAGGTGCCAAAAAGAGGTTTTTTTTGTTGTTGTTGTTTTTTTTTTTTTTTAAATCTAGTGAGCGACAGGACTCCAGGTGGAAACGCCTTGAGAGAGGGGAAGAACAGCAAGGCTGCAGTAGCTCAAATAACCTCTCTTTACCATCACAGTGAGCAAAAAAAATAAATAAATAAATAAAAGCATCTCAGAATTCAAAAGACTAGGCAATGTTATTCCAATCATCAAATTATCATTTTCAGTGAACCTTACAGCCTCAGATTCCTCAGGCCACATTACACTTATATTAATGTCAAATGGCCCAGACCAAAACAATCAATTTAGTGACCAATAACACAATAGGACAAACTAACCATCATAAATTCAATTGTCATTTTTACTTGCTTGCAAATTCTGTGCAGTCACTGACTCAAGTCTAAAATCCATAGACATCACCACATGCTGGGTTTCTTCCCCAGTGATGACCTGCCCCGATGATTACTGCAGCTGTCTTCACTTCCTGCTTGTTCTTGGGGTGTTTTGCCTTCAGTTTTGCCTTCATGCACGAAATGCAGCTCAACTGAATTCAGGTCAGGTGATTGACTTTGCATTGCACGAAGATTCCACTTTTTTGCCTTAAAAACGTTTTGGGTTGCCTTCAAAGTAAGCTTCAGGTCATTGTCCATCTGCACTGTGAAGCTCCATCCAAGGAGTTTTGAAGCATTTGGCCGAACTTGATCAGGTAATATAACCCTGAACACTTCATAATTCATCCTAATGCATTTGTCAGCAATCACATCAATAAATACAAGAGAACCAGTTCCACTGGCAGCCGTTCACACCCACGCCATAAGATGAGGTGATATGCTTTGAATCATGAGCAGTTCCTTCCTTTCTCTTCCCAACATTCTGGTAATCTTTGTTTAAATCAATCAAAGTTGAACTTTGTCTTATCTGGATGTTGGTCCAGAACTGTATGAGATTTTTTTTGTAGATGTTTTTGGCAAACTCTAATCTAGTCTTTCTGTTTTTGAGGCTAATCAATGGTTTATATCTTATGTTAAATCCTCTGTATTTGCCCAGGTGAAGTCTTATCTTGATTGTTGACTTTGAAACATATACGCCAACCTTCTGGAAGGTGTTCCTGAGTTCACCAGTGTGCTGTTTCATTTTAAGAATGTACCAAATAGTTGATTTGGCCACACTTCATGTTTTTGCTTTTTCTCTGATGGGTTTGATTTGATTTTCCAGCCTAATGATGGTTTGCTTCACTGGTAGTGACAGCTCTTTGGACTTTGTATTGCGAGTTAACAGCAAGAGATTCCTAATGCAAATGCCACACTTAAAAACCCTAGACCTTTTATCTGTTTACTTCTAAATGAACAGCGGAACAGCCAATTATCCAATTAATTTGGTCAATTAAAAAGTTGGGGAACAACATGTACAAATACATACATACATTTTATATACAAGTAATTCCTACAACAGTTACTTGACTTGGATATAAATGCTCTCAAATTAAAGCTGAGGGTCTTCTCATTGCATGATCTCTTTGAATATTGAATATACTGTGACAGACAGCTAAAAAAAACAAACATAACTTTATGTCCAAATACTGTATTTATGGATCTGACAGTATTTAATATAAAGGTTATAACTCGGTGCAAGTTACAGTACACTTTTTATTTAAAAAAAAAAAAAAAAAAAAAAAAAAAAAGCGCTTTACCTGTAGTGTACTTTGGGGCATAAGAATAAGTGCTAGCATTTTTTTTGTGTACATTTTCATTGCTTTCCAGGGAGATAGATAGATATAGAGAGAGATAGATTATTTTTATATATATTATATAAAAATTAGTCAAAATTAGTCAAAATTATTAGTCAAAATTAGAAATATGAAATACTTGTCCTTCAAAAAGACATTGCGGCAGCACTGAGGCCCATTCCGTTAATAGTGTTTAATCTGGTTTTTGAGGACGAATGATGGCAGTAAAGAAAAACTACCATTTCTCAGAGAATGAAAGCATAGCCGAAACTATAGCCCAGGAATCTAAGCAATAATATTTTATGACCTTTCTTTAGCAGGTTTTTCTTTTTCCTTTCTGTAAATCAGCAGAACTTTATCATCTTGAGCATTGACTGTCATGAATTTGTCATGCCAATATCTTTGCTGCTTACAGAAAAAAATTATGTCTATATTCTCCGATAAATATTTTGTATTTAAATGCAGAAGAAAATGGTTTTCTTCACTGCAAGCCACAACTCATTTATCTACCAATTACAATTTGGTGTTGTTGGGGTTTTTTTTGGAACTGACAAATCTGCAGGTCAGGGATTTGACTAATTAAACTCAGTTTAAGATTGAGTTTAAGATTAAGTTTAATACTTTTCAAGCTCTCTTTGTGAATTGGAGCCAAGCATACAAGTTTGGTTTTCCACAGTGTTTTACCCAACACTAGCTGGCTAGCTCACTTCCATTGGCATTGGAAGAGTGAATGACCTCAGACTCCAGCACTACAAACCTTTCACCTTCAAAGAAGGCTCATGTTTTAGGTAGGTAACATTAAACTGCTAGCTCTCTCTGCAGGTAATGTGCTGTGTTCTGATCCCTCAGAGCAAAAACAGTGACACTACAATGCTGATGGGTCATTTTTCTAACACAGAGAGCTTAAATCATCACCAACCTGTAAAGACGCACTTCGCATTTCAAGACATGCTGAAATTTTCCCCAGGGTTTTCTAGTAAAGAAAAAGAGTTTGGTAAGATTGACTATAACTATACTGTATTAAATATGACAAAATGCATTAGTATGTTACTATGCACATTTCATCTTTTATTTTCTCTTATTATACATGTGACAGAAATAAATACCTTTTGTTCCTCTGTGAAATCCTGAGAATTTGAGGACTGGACCTCTTTCTGCAGCTGCCGTGCAAGTCTGTCATAAAAAAATATTTACACTCAACATACGGTACGCATAAATGCAGCCTAATTAATAATTAACTAACTAATTGAACTAATAGATTACATTAAAAGAACAACTTCCAAATATACACCTAATGAACCCTTTAAAGAACAAACTTTTCTTTTCGACCATACACCTCAAAAACAACTTAAATTCCTGGTGAAATATACTTGGGTGTATTCCCTGGCCAAATCACATGTTTTGCTGATTTTCAAAGTGAAAAATTAGTAAACATCTGCAGCAAATAGTTTTTTAAAATAGCATTTTCTGCTAATTTTAATGTGCAATTTATATTTGTTGATTTATTTTATCATAATTACAGCAACAACCTGGAATATCATAGCATCAGCCTAGCAACCACCAGGAATACCATAGCAACCACATAGCAATGCCTTAGCAACCATCTGGAATACCACAGCAACCACATAACCCACAAAACATTTGGTATACCATAGCAACAGCAAAGCAATGCCCTTGCAACCACCAGGAATACCACAGCAACCACCTGGAATACCATAGTAACCAACACTCTAGCAGCCACCTTGTATTCCAATGCAACAGCCTAACAATACCCTAGTAACCCCTTGGAATACCACAACAACCACCTAACAACACCCTAACAACCAGATGGAATACCTATGTGCAGCATAGTCGTAAGTCAGCAGTGTAAACAGCAGTGGAATGAGCACACAGCTCTGGGGTGTTAGTGTTCAGTGTGGTGGTTCTGGAGGTGGTGTTTACGATCCTGATGTGTGAAATCAAATGAAAGTGCTCCATTCATTGTTCCTTCAATGATATGAAGTCTGCCAGTACCATGCGATGAAAAACAGCCCCACACCATGCTGCTTCCACCTCCAAACTTCACTGTTGGTATAGTGTTTTTAGGGTGATGTGCAGTGCCATTTCTTCTCCAAACATGGTGTGTAGTATGACAGCCAGAATGTTCAATTTTGCTCTCATCTGACCAGACTACACTCTCCCAGTATTTCATAGGCTTGTCCAAATGAGTTGTAGCAAACTTTAAACGAGCTTAGTAATGGAGTCTTGCAGGGTGAGCGTGAGCACTGGAGTGCATTGCCTATTGTTTTCTCTGTGACGATAGCACCTGCTGTGGTCCTTAGCTCTTGGGCTACTCTTCTGACTATTCTTCTGACTCCCTGGTCAGAAATCTTGCGAGGAGCTTCTGTCCATGGCCGGTTGATGGCAGAGTGATGTTGCTTCCACTTGTGGATAATGACCCCAATGGTGCTTACTGGAAGATTCAGAAGTTTTGAAATACGTCTGTATCCAACTCCATCAATATGTTTCGCAACCATAAGGTTCTGAAGGTCTTGGGAGAGCTCTTTGCTTTTACCCATCATTAGTTGTTTCTTGTGTGACACCTTGGTAGCGAAAAGCCTTTTTATAGACCATCAATTTACTAACCCAGCTGATAGTAATTTGCACAGATAGGGGGTATAATTACTTATGGATTTCAGTTGGTTCCTTGCCTTGGAGAACTGCTTTTTCTTTGTGTGTTCAGTACTTTTTTCCTGTGTCATTCCACTTTATTACACACAACTTTATTTATGGACGTTAATGTTGTGAATTCTTTATACTTCCAGATTTCTTGAGTTAATACTGATGTCTGGTGAAAAATTCATGTTTATAGCATCATTGGAAATATATTTACTGAAAGAAATGTTGACACGTTCAAAACTTTCCCCCACTGTAAAATGTAATGGTAAAGTTTCCAGTGGCTCCATAAATTGATTTAAAAAAAAAAAAAACACCACCACCACCTTATGTGCATTCTTTGTTCTTCATTTTTCTAGAAGCAGAGTTGAAAAAAAAACAAGCTGTATATTTTTTGTAGTTAAGAGAAGGTAAACATCAGATGTTTTGATTATTTAACTGGGTGATCATTTCTGTTAATGCATCTGTATTTTTAACCTTTGTAGTTGTGTATGTATGATGAACCATACAATCTGAAGTCTTTGTCCAGCTTGCCATTTTAAAAAAAACCACAGGCTTTACAAATGTTCAATTTAAGGACTCTTGCAGTGTAGTGAAAGAACCGGAAACGCGGGAGCAGAAAAATACAGAAGAATGCGGAAGTGGTCGTGCAACAAGCCTATTACGAGTTTTAATTTACAGCGTGGATTAGATGCTTTCTCAGGCCGGGTGTCAGGCTGCTTTCGAGGAATCAGACTCTAACTCTTCTAGGTATCTGACACCGGGTTAGAATTTAAAGCGCCACAACTGAAATGCTGTCATTTGTTTAAAGCAAAAGAAAAAACAAAACAAAGCATTATTACCCCCATGCCAACCTGCTGAAGGTAACTTACATCTGGTACTCATCAATTGCCTCCACCAACTGCCCCCATGAATCAAAGTCCGTGCCCTTTTTTAAACTTGCATGCCATTTCAGGACGGTCTTGGTGACATCTGACATCTTCTCCAGCTGCAGGAGCCCGCCTCAGATTTAACATCGCGGGTCACTGGCTATTGCTGGTCGGTGTTAGTTAAATATGAGCATGAGCTGATGCTCGCACGCGCTGCACCCGAACGGACCAAGCCCTTGTGCGCGTGCAACCGAACTTAACCGAATGCTGCACTCGGCTTTCTTCGTCAGTGGCAGGTCACAGATCGGAATTTCTCGGAAATCAGTGTCATTCAGCCAAGAATTATACGTTTAAAAATCATTTTATTTCACCCTGGTTTATTCAGACGCACCCCATGTGAACTACTGTCTTCACTACTGGTTAATTTTCAAAACAGTGTCTTTGTGGCCTGAAGTGGCTTACCATTTAAAAATAAAAGTCCCTAAGTGCTAAGCAAAAAAAAAAAGTGTCATTATGTAATTCAGTTTCAACTCATTAACTAATTTCTAAATCCTTTGTGAAAGCCAGTGTGTGCGATATATTTGCGTTTAAAAGCAACAACAAAATCAGACCAACTAGGAAAGTTTTCATCACTGCATCTGAATACTAAAAGGATATCAGTATCTATTTACATTCTTACTGTATATACTCTGAAAAGAATATCTTCCCATCTTGGAGATTATTAGAACAGTAATTGCTGTTTATAATGACGAATACAGAATTAAACACTGTCATTAAAAGCCCTGCTGAAAAAACCCCAGCAACAGCAGAACCCCTCATAGAATTTGTAATTGTTATAATGGGAATTGTATTGGTTTTAATGGAAACTGTAATGGTCCCTCTGAGTCTCTACTGGTAATTTCTTGCCTTCTATTGGTGGCATGTTATATCTAGTGGATACCATTAAAGACATGTAATGGTAATGGTAATTGTAATGGTTTTAATGGTTAACTGATGGTTTTTAATAGTATTTGTGATGGAAACCAGTAGAATTTCTGTGATGGTTTCTATTTTCTTTTCAGAATGGAATTTTCTGTAAGCAACAGCAAAACGGTGTAAACACTGAACACGTTTGTCTGTTTTTAGCAACATGCTAACCCGCTAACTGTGATGACTTATGTATATTTTACTCAGACCAGTGAACTGTATAGTCAGTATCATAGATTTAACAAGAGAATATATCTGTATGCTCATTAATATAAAGATACTACTTGTGTATATACAGTGTAACTCATTTAAAGGTAAAGAAGGGCTGCTTCGTTTCCCGTTCACGCTGTGAGCCGCCATGTTGAAATGACGTCACTTGATGAACTTGTTTCTGAGTGGGAATTCCGAGTTGAGGGAATGTTTTTTAAATTATCATTATTGGGGGAATTACGAGTTACGACATTTACGTCAGTGTTTACGTAGACACCAGGAAGAACGTTCCCTATTTTGTGTTAGCTGTGTTTATTTTTCTTGGAAGCGGTTCCGATTAAAAAAAAAAAAATAAGAGAGAAGAAGGAGAGGTTTGACAGTTCAGTAGCTACTTTTCGCGTTACAGGTGAATTCAGTAGTTAATTCTTAATGGATTGGTTGTTTTTTGTTAGCTTGGTGTTTAAAGGGATGTCTGTGTTTGGCTAAATACGCGGTTGTTCATGTTGCGTAGTTAACCCTAGCTACATTTCATGTGAATGTATAGTATGCAATAGGTATTCACATCATATATACATGCTTGTCAGTGGATAAATAAGATAGGTATATGATTTTGTAAGAATATGAAAGCATTTATTCGGTTCAATCAACAGTTATAATCTGTGACAAAGAAGAAGAAAAAAAAAAACTACTTAGTACTGAACTGCCTGACTATCACATAAGTACATCAGCAATGGCCATGAAGACCTCCTCTAACTTGACAGTTTTATCAGCACAGGTGTGAAAGGAGCTCCACTATGACCCACTGGTTTCACCGGAATCCTCTGAAGGCCACAGCGCCTGTCTCATTTAACCTGTACGGAGTGGCATCCAGTCCTGCTGCCAATAAAATCTGCAAGTAAGTTCCCTGACTGAGCTGATGTGACCTTAGGTGATGGAATTGATATGACGTTTTGTCCACAAAACAAGCTGATGTTAATTTTGTTTGCGCTACAGCGATCTGAGGACGACAAGGGCCAGGCTTCTGGACATGTTCACAGATGCTACGTGCACTCCGGAGATCATGAAGAAAGCTACTGATGAATACTTCTCTCTTTTACAGGGTTCGTTTTGTCTCCTTGTATAATATCTTAAACCAGGTGCCACTAGGTACACAATACGGCCAAAAGTATGTGCACATCTGACCTTCACACCCATAAGTGCTTGTTGAACATCCCATTCCAGATTCATCTGCTGTTATAATAAGCCCCAGTCTTCTGGCAAGTTTTCCCACTAGATTTTGGAGTGTGGCAATGGGGATTCGTGTTCATTCAGCTACAAGAGAATTAGTGAGGGCTGATGTTGATGTCGGGCCACTCGAGATCTTCCACTCCAACCTTAATACACCATGTCCTTCTTCATAGAGCTCGTTTTGTCCAGAGGAGCACTGTCATGCTGGAACAGGTTCCAGTGAAGGGAAATTGTAATCCTACCGCATGGTGAAGAACCACATATTGGTGTGATGGAAGGGTGTCCACATACATTTGGCCTTATAGTTTAACCCGGTTTGAACAGCAGACATAAATAAAAACTTGTGCTTGACGGAATTCCTTACCTTATTTACACGACGCAAGAATATTGCGACAATGTGCAAGTCAGCACCCAATTGAAAAGTGAAACACGAGAACAAGCTACTTATAGACATTTACATCAGTTCCCTCATGTATAAGGTTTAATGAATATCAAGACATTTCTGTTCTTGTACCGCTTGACCTGTGTAGGGTTCATTGTCTCTCTGGATGGTACTACACAAGAGAACAAACTGCGCTTCATTCAGAACTTTAAGTGGACTGACACTTTGCAAGGAAACACACCAAGGTAACGTAACCTACAGAGAACGAAATATAACAAAATAGTACCTCAGTAAATCTCTCTGTCTGTGCCACATGGAAGCTTTTCTTAAATAAGTGTTATTACATTTATCATTGATTTCCTGTCATGTGTAAAAGTATGTAAATTGTATTGCAATGCAGCAATAATATAGAATTGTATTTCTTTTATTTTTCTTATTCAGTTCTCAACAAGATGCTGTGTTTGAGCTGGTATCCATGGGGTTTAACATTGCTGTTTGGCATACCAAATTTGCATCAAGGCTCGCAGGAAAGGAAAAGTGGGTACATTAGTTCTTATATATCCTTTACAACAGAGAATGAAAGTGGGGCTGTGCGATTCCTGATGAAATAGGAATTATTGGGGTTTTTTTTTGGTTTTTTTAAAAATGTGGCCACCACTCAGTGGTAGAGGCATTATGCTTTTGGGGTGTCTGTGAGTTTGTCTAAGTTGCAGCAAGGTCAAATGTTTAAAGTAATTTTTCTTCAGTAGCTTCCTTCATGTTCGATGTGAATTTTCAGGGTATTTCAGTGTAGTGGGAGCAACCCCATCGACGCCAAAGGCTACTTGAACTAGAGGTTGACCTATTGATCGGTTTTGCTGATTAATCGGCAATGCTAACTGATTGCTGGAACTATTGGTTATTGGCAAGAATCCACACCGATAGCGGCCTCTAGAGGCGATCAATCATCAACCAGTTTTGTTGTGTTATTTGAAGTGTTTTTTCATTCTCTATTTTTATTTGTTATTTGGATTGTTACTTTTTGGTTCAGTTTGGATGTATATTTTTTAATTTATGGGCCAGTGTTGGCTTAGCGGTTAAGGTTCTGGGATACTGATCGGAAGGTCGGGTTTTTATGCCCCAGCACTGCCAGGCTGCCACTGTTGGGCCCTTGAGCAAGGCCCTTAACCCTCTCTGCTCCAGGGGCGTTGTATCATGGCTGACCCTGCGCTCTGACCCCAACTTCCTAACATGCTGGGGTATGCGAAGAAAAGAATTTCACTGTGCTGTTATGTATATGTGATCAATAAAGACTCATCATCATTATTATTTACTTTAATATTCATTCATAGTTAATATATATTAATATTTATAGATTCATTTCATTTTTAAAAAATACACTACATTTTCATGGTACAGTTAGTACTGTTTATTTTTGTAATAAAGTTTCTTTGAGTGTTAGGATTTCATTCAGTAACAATTTTAAAAACTATCGGTTGATTTAATCAGTTATTGGCAGGTAGGTACTGCCCAACTTAGTTATTGGTATCGGTAAAATCCACTATCGGTCGAATTTGAACTTAGGCATTTTTATAATACTTAGATGCACCAGTTTTAAGGAACAGTGTGTATATGACATTATTACATACTTTACACTGACCAGCTCCTTTACTGTAGCAGACAGTGGTTGTTTGTGAATTATAGCATTTGTGCATTTTGAATTACTGAATTCTGTCAAACATTTACTTCACAAGCCATTAAAAAAATCCATACGAGAGCTCCATGAGTCCAGTGGATACTAGAAATAGCAGGTCACATGGAACCATGACAATGAGTTCATTGGTCACAGTGAATAAGGGGGAATAGTACCACTCTTTGTTTTATGTAAAATGGGTGCCCAAGTGCAAATATTGCAGAATTGATGCTTTTATTTTAATCTTATTGCATTGAGGGGAAAAAAACAGGATATCAACATTTTATCTTCTTTTTTTTTTGTACAGCCCTAATATGAAGTCATGTATGATAAATGCATGTAATTGTTAACACCATCTATGTAACCGTTTAATCATAGCATCACTGAGGACGAGGCGAAAGATGTTCATAAGAATCTGAAAATTGCGGCTGGAATTTTCAAGTACCTCAAGGTAAATTTTTCTCTGGACAAAAAAATTAATAAATCATGCTTCGATGTTTAGTGTATATATTTCATACCTGCTACTTTTCTAGTAGTAGTTTAATAGTCGATGATGTTTCTCCACTGTAGATGCTTGACTGATTTCTTCCTTTCTTCCTAACAGGAGGTTCAGATACCACGCCTCATCACGCCAGTGGAGAAAGGCAGAGACATGGAGCCCAGGGTGATTGACACATACATTGTGCAGAGTCAAGCAGAGGCTCAAGAAGGTGTGGAAAGAACGTTCTTTGTTTGTTTGTTTTTTTGTTTTTTTTTTACATTCCCTGTTTACTTTCTCCACCCCCACTGGTGTATTGCAAGAACAAACAAATCATTTTGGGCATTGTATTTCTCCCTTTCCGTTTAGTGACCATTGCTCGTGCCATTGAACTGAAGCATAATGCTGGCCTTATTGCAGCTTTGGCACTTGAGACAGCAAACTACTATCAAAAGGCTGGTACGTTTCAGATAACACTAACAAAGAAGCATAGTAATGTGTAACCTATGTGTTATTTGCATATTGACATGTTCCAGTGAATAAACTCTCCCTCTTACTAGATCATACTCTGAACACTCTGGATCCAGAGTGCAGCAATAAATGGAGAAAGTACCTGCAGTTGAAGCATCACTTTTACATGGCTTATGTAAGTCTTTATTAACATCAGTGCCGATGTGTTACAATTGGGTGACAACAATTAAGCCTAAAATAGCAGAAAGACTAGGGTTCCTTAATCTCATCTGCAAGAGGCTGGCGTGGCTACAGGTTTTCACACAAAAGATTACATCATGAGAGCAGTACTGATGTGTGTGTCATGCACTATAATTTCCCAATCCCTTAATCTCTTTAACCAGAGCCCTTTACAACATGTTCACAAGGTGAAAAGAATATTCTCATGATTCTCCGTCTTGGCGTTGATATTTATAGATTGTATTTAAGCTTCAATTCACACCTAAATGTGGCAAATCATTTTTTTTTTAAATCATAGGCTCACTGCTACTATGGACAGACTCTCCTTGCTAGTGATAAGTGTGGTGAAGCCATTAGATCCCTACAAGAGGCTGAAAAATGTGAGTACTTTCAGATTAAAAGCAGGCTATTCCAAGTATATGTTTATTATCATTTTTACATACGACTCTGTACTTCAGATATGTGGAATTATAACTTGGCCCCACATATTGTAAATGGCTCATTTGGGTTGTAATGTAATCGTTTCTGTTTTTGTTTTTTGTTTTCTTTCTTGAGATTATTTACGTGCAGAGGCACTGTGTAAAGAATACCGTCATACCAAAGGTCCAGGCAGCACTGCCAAGCCATCTGAACAGCTCTTCTTCACGAAGCTCGGTGGCCAGATCAAAAACACTCTGGAGAAATGTCAGCGGGAAAATGGTTTCATGTGAGTACGGGGACAGACATGCTGTACACCATAACACACACATTCCCACATTCCCATAGAGTTATTATTGCACCTAGTGGTCAGAAATGGGAACTGCAGCAAGTGCTGATAGACATCCGTACATCCATAGGGGAAGGTTTTTGTGTGCCCCAAGCTCGCACTATGAACATTTTCAGTGGAGCCAGATTGGGCTAGTTTAAAAATCTTTAAACCAAATAATAATGATGTACAGGACCATTTCCATTGTGAGATATATTGCAAATATTGGGAGAGTGAAAAGAGGAGTATGGAGTGAATAATGGCTATACATCAAAAATTAAAAGGGAAAAAAAAAGTTAATTTTCCAATGCCCAAATTTTTTAAGATATTTTGTGTGCTTATTGAGATATAGTTGTACTGGACATTTTCCTCAAACCCTGCAACCCTGGTTAATGATATGACCTCAAACATAGGTGAACAAAAGGTACGTTTAAAGCTAAAACCACTCAAAGCGAGCTGCTAGACTGTACGGCAGATGACTGCATGTTGTCGAGTCACAACTGCCGATTATGAGATTTACTAGATAATAATCTATAGCATAAGTCAAATGGGATAGCTTCTCGACTTGAATTTGTTTGAGGCTATGTCGTTATTAACCAAAATATATGGTCACGTGCAGCTGCTGCTCATCGACTCTGATTTTACTTAACCTGATTATGTATTTGTAATCAGTTTATGTAATTCAGTTTACATCTAGCCTATTAATACCCCAAAATTCATAACTAATACCAGCACTTGAGTTTCTAACTGTCAAACTGGCAAGTAGTGATTCTCTGGAATAGCTTGTTCATTTCAGGCCTTGTTTGCTTGGTTTGGGGTGTTTGGGGCTGAAAGATGTGGACCTTGTGTGGTCCCTGAAGATCAGTTTGGGGAAAACTGACTTGAGTGAACTGGCCTTGGTTAGATGGTGGACTACAATCTCAGATACACATGTACCTGGAATGGTGTTCACAGTGCATTTAAAAACTTTTATAGAAAGTATAAAGTTTATAGTTTATAGAAAGCTTTTATTTATTTATTTTTTTTTTAAAGAGACATGATTTTGATTGACAGATACTTCCATAAAGTGCCTGCAGAGGCACCTGCTTTGGAGCTGAAGGCAAGTTATGGTCTGGCGGAGCCCGTTATCTTTGAGCTTCCTGCTCTCAGCAGCCAGTGTACTCCTGAGGTCTACGCCACATTCGATCTCACTAGAGGACCAAAAGATGACAAGGTATTAGATGACAAATTACGCAGATAAAAATCGTCATGTTTGTTATATTTGAAAGACGTAGCAACAATCAAATGCTGGCTAGATCTATTGACGTATTCATTCGTTGATTGCTCCTAGGCAACTATGAAACCCAAGCAGGAGGAGGAGATTAAGCCTGTGAAGGAACCTGATCTCAAGCCCCAGAAAGACACTGGATGCGTGATTTCTTGAGCACTAACAGGAACATCTGAGAATGAGAGCGTAGATACTTTTCTGGTTCATTATGTTCATTAACATGATTAATCAAAACTGTCTGATTGTTCATAGCTGTATGAGATCTAAAATATAGAGGTGGTAGGTAATACTCATGTTATTACAATTAACCTTACGTACTGTCATTTACTCCACAAAGTGTTCTACAAGACAAGTGTAGTCAATAGAACATTACTCCAATTTTATAATTATATTGGACTGTCCACTAAACTGCTGAAAGCACTGCAAGAAAGACCACAATTTGTCAGTTCTGCTGAATTAAAAGTAATTATCAAGTTCAAGCGTTTTATGCAAACTGAACTTTTTTCGTTAAAACATTTATCTAAATCTCTAGTTGATTTAAGTAAAAGGGATGTCGGGTAATATTATAGAATAAGGTGCAAAGGTCACTAATGTGTAGAGCAACTAATGTCAACTAAATTAAAACACGTATACACATTCTTCATAACTTATAAGCAAAATGATCAGTCTGTAAATGGATGCTGGCTATTAAAATATATTACAAATGGAAAAAGGCATGTATTATTTTAACTTTAAGAGTTCATTTTTAAAAAATACTGGTAGTGTGCACATTTAGCAAAGTGTAAAATTCTGTTCATTTGCATCCATTTGGCACATGAAAGGGAATCTCTCTGACAGAAAATTCAATCAAACAGCCGAGATTGTAGTTAGCAAGTCCAAATTCAAAAACGAAGAGAAAGGTTTCAAACAATGCGTAACAATAATTCATTCGGCGCCAGTCCACCTAGTTCAGTAGCAGTGGGTCATAACCATATGTGTAACCATTGGACTATTTGGAACAATGCACCATTTTTAAACGGCAACGATCATAGATAGAATATTATTAATTATAAATCGATTGTTACAGATTATAAATTTGTAGCGGTTCATGGGAACGTAAACCAAAATCTCATAGTAATATTTCCAACACGTTGTGGAACCCATGCAATGAAGAAGGGGAGGACACCCAGTATTAGTATAGTGTTCCCAATAAAGTGACCAGTGGATGTATGTATGTAAAACCCATTAGTTAAAACAATGGTTCTGTAAAAAGTGAGATGTATTATCAAATGTAACTTGGTTTTAATGTTATCTAGTTAATGCAAACATGCTAAAACACTCTCTTGTCAGCTTAAAACTCGCTATCATGTATTTAATGCCTTATACCAGTAAAATGCTTGTCAATTGTGTATTTTGGGAATTGTTTTATGTACCGTGTGCACTGTATGCCTGTAGATAAATAGATTATAGCTTATAATTCACACATAATTAAAAAAAAACTATACATTAACAATAATCTGTGTAACACATTAAAACAAACATTTTCTTTTTACTAAATAGTATTACCTCCACTGTACGAAGAAATTAAATAAATACACTACTAGCCATTGTCAATTTCTACATTTACAGTCAGGCACTTATTTACACAGTCAAACGTAAAGTAATGCTCTTATCATGCTCATTTGTGCCCATGTTTTGATATTTCTATTCCATATACATATACAACGCCAATTCCAAAAAAGTTGGGACGCTGTGTGAAATGTAAACAGAATGCAGTGATTTGCATATCTCATAAACCTGTATGTTATTCACAATAGAACATAGAAAACATATCAAATGTTTAAAATGAGGAAATGTACCATTTTATGGAAAAAATAAGGTAATTTTGAATTTGATGGCCACGACACGTCTCAAAAAAGTTGGGACGGGTACGACAAAAGGCTGGAAAAGTAAGTGTTACTAAAAAGAAATAGCTGGAGGTTAATTGGCAACAGGTCAGTAACATGATTGGGTATAAAAGGAGTATCTTAGAGAGGCAGAGTCTCTCAGAAGTAAAGATGGGATGGAATCTGGATGGAAAAATATGTTGCTCTTAAACCCTATATATAGCTTTCAGCATTGATGCCTGGAAAGATGTGCAAGCTGCCCATTCCATAGGCACTAATGCATCCCATACCATCAGAGATACAGGCTTTTGAACTGAGCGCTGATAAAAAGCCGGATGGTCCCTCTCCTCTTTAGTTCTCTTTAGTTCAGAGGACACAGCGCCCATGGTTTCCAAAAAGAATTTCAAATTTCGATTCTGACTACAGAACAGTTTTCCACTTTGCCTCAGTCCATTTTAAATGAGCTTTGGCCCAGAGAAGATGGCGTCGTTTCTGGATCATGTTCACATATGGCTTCTTCTTTGCATGATGGAGCTTTAACCAGCATTTGTGGATGACACGGCGAACTGTGTTCACAGATAATGAGTTCTGGAGGTGTTTGAGCCCATGCAGTGATTTCCATTACAGAATCATGCCTGTTTTTAATGTAATGCTGCCTGAGGGCCCGAAGATCACAGGCATGCCATATTGATTTGCGCACAAAGATTTCTCCAGATTCTCTGAATCTTTTGATGATATTATTTTATGTAGATGATGAGATATTCATAGTCTTACTTTAGTCTTACTTACGTTGAGGAACATTACTCTGAAATTGTTCCACAAATTGTAAATTGTAAATTTCATTTGAAATTGTAGAACTATATGAATGTTTAGAAAGGATGAATACATAATTTTTTTGTTATACACGGAATACATTGCAAAATACAGAGATGAGCCACAAAATTTCTGGAACCAAGAATCTACCAAAGTGATGGAAAGGTCAAAGTGTGGAAGAAGAAAGGATGTGCTCATGATCCAAAACATACAAGCTCATCTGTGAAACATGGTGGAGGTAGTGTCATGACTTGGGCTTGCATGGCTGATTCTGGAACAGACTCACTAAACTTTACTGATGATGGAACTCATGATGAGTATCATCAGAATGAATTCAGCAGTTTACAGGAACATTTTGATCTGACAATTTACAGAGAAATGCATCCAAATTCATCGGGAGGAACTTCATCATGCAGCAAGACAATGATCAATGGGGGGGAAGTGGAAGGTTTTAGACTGGCCAAGTCAATCACCAGACATTAACCCAGTTAAGCAGCATTTCACCTCCTAAAGAGGAGACTGAAGAGAGAAACCCCCCGAAACAAATAACAACAGAAAGAAGCTGCAGTAAAAGACTGGAAAAGCAACACAAAAGAATAAATCAACAGTTTGGTGATGTCAGTGAGTCACAGGCTTGATGCAGTTATTGCAAGCAAGGGATATGCGACCAAATATTAAGAGTTATTTACTTTAAGACTATCTGTTCCTATACATTTGCTCACCTAAAAATAGGGTGGACTGCCACCAAAGGTGCCATGTTCCAAGCTGTTAAACACATCTAGATGTAAATATGATGAAATGAAAGCTGAAATTCTGATCTATCATCTACCGACTGTTGTGTACTGTATATGGGTGGATGTCGCAACAGGGATTAAAAGTGAAGCCAAAATGTCCTTGAGGTCCTCTAGTGGCTGTCTGCACTACAGTTTTAAACCACACCAATTTATATGTAAGTGAATAGAAAGCGAGTCAAACTTACCTTACCTTGGCCGTTATGGGTTTTTTGGTTGGTAAAACTGTTTACTATGTATTACCAGGTGCGTACACAGCACAACTGATTTGCATTTAGTGACACCCACAAAACTCCATAAAAGGCAAAGTTCACAGAGTGGAAAGTGCAAAATGATTACTTAACAGCTAAAAAGAAGAATTCCTCAGAAGCAGAAGCACTGTGGAAGTACTTTTGACTCATGTCTGTGAGAATTGAAATAGTGTTATTTAGCAGTGTAATAAGCAGAGTTACAGCACCTGAAAAGGCCAAAATATGGAGAGAAACCAAGAGTCCACACTGATGTAGTCTTGGAGTAACAGGACACTATGCACAGACCGGCCCATCTTCCTTTAACCCTCCTATTATGTTGGGGGAAAAAAGTTACATCCAAAGTGACTTCCAGAGTTTAAATACACACCAAAACAGTAAGCCTTTATTATGGCTTGTCTTGGAAGAAATATTTGCATGTAAGTTCATGACTCTAAATGAGGAAAGTCAAAAAATTTCAAAGAGAAAAAGAGAGATTAACCAATATTTCAGACATCTCAAGTGTGGAAATGAGTTAAATTGACCCATAACATAATAGGAGGGTTAATAAGCTAGAATTTCTTCTTAATTGAATGACTAATGGCTTAGTGGTTGGCACGTTCGCCTCACACCGTTGGGGTTCGATTCCCGCGGCTCTGTGTGTGCGGAGTTTGCATGTTCTCCCCGTGCTGCGGGGGTTTCCTCCGGGTACTCTGGTTTCCTCCCCCAGTCCAAAGACATGCATGGTAGGCTGATTGGTGTGTCTAAAGTGTCCGTAGTGTATGAATGGGTTTGTGAATGTGTGTGTGATTGTGTGCCCTGCAATGGACTGGCACCCTGTCCAGGGTGTACCCCGCCTTGTGCCTGATGCTCCCTGGGATAGGCTCCAGGTTCCCCCCTGACCCTGAAAAGGAGTAAGCGGTTGAAGATGGATGGATGGATGAATGACTAATTTATTTAACTTAACCCAAATGGATTTGGGTTGGATTGCTGCTTTTATTTTTTATATGTAACATTTCTTTAATGACATTAATATGAAACAACTGGATTAAACAACAAAAAAAGTGTGTAAGTGATATAAATGAGAGAAGTGACCTTGACAGAGTAATCTGTAAATAGTTTTATTGAGGCACAACCCTTGGTTAAGAAGCAGAGGCTTGCTTTTGTTGTTGTTTTTGTTCCCTGTGATTCTTTCCCTCAAGCTTGAACTTTTTATTTCTGCTTATGGTATTTGTTAACTGCGGTATTATTATTATTATTATTATTATTATTATTAGCAACAGCAACTGTAGTAGTATTGCTAGGGGACATTTATTTTGACAAACTCTTATCAAACCCGGAAGTACACAAGAGACGGTAAAACATTCTGTTAGACTGCAAAAGATATGAAGAAGAAAGAACTGAGTTAGAGATGCAAACTGGGAACGTGACACTGGAGAACTTGCTGGGGAAAACATCTGGAAAAGTGCACCGTCCCCTAATAAATTATCTGGAAAATACTGGGATAAGTGAGAGACTTTAGTAATTTAGTATGAATATCTAGTATATCTTTATTTATTTATTTATTTATTATTACTTTTTCCCCCTGCCAAGCTGCTGCTCATACTCTAGTCCAGTAGGTGGCGGTAATGCACCTTAAGTTGGTTTGCCAACTGCTATTAAAACCAAAAGAAAAAGAAGAAGAAAACCAGATGTAAAATGAGCTAATTTGTTGGTGTAACGCCGCATAAAGACGCATGGCTTTGTAGCTTTTGTTGTTCTTTCTTTCTTTAGTCAACGCACGAGAAGCATCCAATTAGAGTTGTTGAGTTTATGTTGGTTCCTGCACAGCACGTGGTCCCTGAGAAGCAGAAACGCTTTCAGTAGAGAAACCGCTAGCATATTTTAAAGAAACAGTAAGCTATGGATAATCTTCAGTCGGAGCTGTATATTCCAGACGCAGATCTGAACGATGAGACTTCGGAGGATGAGAGAAGTCATACGTCAGTGAAACAGGCCGGTTTGCTGCTCGTCTATCCCATTAAAGGTAGGCTCCTTAAAGGTGCAATAGTCGATTTTTTAAATTCCTACATTGTTCAAACAAACTGGAAGATATGTAGAACATGTTTTAAATAAGCAACGGATTAAGTCGTGGCCGTAGCAAAAGTGTATTAAGTCGCTGAGAAAGCACGCATGGGAGACAGTTTCCGGTCCGGAATGCATGTTTATGTTTGGATACTGCTATTGTCGGTCATTTTGCAGACACTCTATGGTCCACTGTAGATCCTGTGGGCGGGGTTTCGTGAACATCGGCGAATATCATTGAAATGTTGAACCCATGTAGTATAGTTTGCTGTTATAGTTTTGTTTGTTTACTTCCTTTCATTTTTAAAAACTCAACAGAAAGAGAGAAAATTGTATGCAGAAATCCCCAACGCCCTGGGTTTTGCAGATATTGACTCCTTAAACTGTAAATAAATAAATAAATAAATAAATCACTTTCAGCACATTTTATTAATGAACAAATTCTCAAATATTAGGCTCTTAATTGATATTCATGCATTAATATTCTGGTTATATGTTCATTAGAGCGATAGTGTTTTATTTCCACCAGCAGAACATATTGGGTCAAAGTTCACATTATTTATGGGATGTTTATTTCAGAGTCCCAGTTCAGCTCAAGGCATCTATGAACTATATGAATGTTTCATTACAGAATCTTTTTTTTTTTTTTTTTTTTTTTTTTTTTTTTTAAAGATCAATTATTAATACGTCCATAAAGACAAAGTTTAAAGTGGGTAGCAGACATTCTTGGGTCTCATATTGTTGCATAGTGTGAATCAATTTTAAAAGAAAATCGTTTCTATTAAAAACTAAAATGAACATAACATGAGGTCTTTTCTTTGTGAGCATCGAATATTTACTCCAGTTATGTTCTTCATAACTTGTGGGGGTTTTTTTGTTGCCTTGTTGTCAATTGCTTAATTGTATTATTATATTATTTCATTTAAGGGACAAAAATGTGTAAAGAAAGTGGATTCCATAAAACTACAAGGTTATGTCTTCAAGCCATTAGAGATGCCCTTCTGCATCATCGCTGGCAAGAAGCTGTGCAGTATTTAGATGTTTACACTCAAACACTGGAAGACACCACAGTTAGCAAGCAGTCAGTAGCCTGTGAGGTAAGTGAGATGAAAATCACCCCGACTTTATTCACCTGTAGTGGTAAAGTCAGTCCAAACAGGATTTCGCAGGTTTTTTGGGATTGTTGCTGCCAAAAAACGCTTGATTTTGCTGTGGCATTTAAAAAAAAAATCATAATAAAATTTGCAATGGGGTTGTTTTGTGCTCCCCCCCCCAAACTAATCGAATTGGTGAATCGCAGTGATGTTTGTTGGTAAATGAGACCTTTTAACTGTACTCATGTTCGACGCACGTGAATCGATGACTGCTTCAGCTGAATGCGCGTTGTGATGACGTCACATGATGCGTCTCGGCCCAAATCTGCGGTGATTTTTGAAAAATTGCAATCTCCTCTAAATCTTGCCGGGTTCGCTTGGTTTTGCGCAAATTCCTGGAGGGACTGATTTTATCTCCATTCATGACCTTATTCACCTTCTTATTCCTCACAAAACTCTAACACTATCCAGTAGGTCATCTGGATGAACTTGTGGTCATGATATGCTTACATTTCTCTAGATATGTTGAATGTGAAGTATTTCTTTATGGTCTCATTGTTTTGTTCTCCCCCCAGATTATTTGGAGACTTGGCACTGAAGTCCTCCAGCATCATCCAAAGAAAGAACTGGAACATTTTAATGTTCTTTATGAGCGGATGAAAAACACTGGAGTGAAAAATTTTGCTAAGGTTTGATTTTTATATCTGTAGTATATTTTTTGTCTCTCTCTTTTCTTTTGTTTAACAAAGTAACATTGAGTAAATAAAAGCTTAAAGAAATAATCTAATTCACTAGTACTGATAAAGTCCTGAATCGCAAGGGTGACTTAAGCTGAAGTAATAACTCGCTTTAAAATATACCTGAGTGTCAAATGTCCAAAAAAATTGTTAAACGGTTAAAATAATGTGATGGTGGATTTACAGTATTTCCTCCGACCAAACACATGGAGTTTACTGAAACAAAAGGATCTTGGATAACCAAAGGAAAAAAAATGTCATTGGTGAAAGTAATTTGTTTTAAAATGGTAGATATTTATTAAGTGCGTTTCAAGCAATGATTACAAATTCTTTATTAATTTTAATCTGTCATTCCAACCTTTTATTCATTTTATCCGTGTGAAATTAAACTCCTGCTCTCCTTATTTTGCGAAGATCTGTTTGGAACATGCTTTCCACCTTCTGTTGAACGGCCAGATTCACAATGCCAAACAGCAGCTATCGGTCGCAATGAGCTGGAGGTATGGCAAGCATTCTGCAAGTCAGGGTCTGGAGTTAAAGCTCATCCATGCGTACTGCGGCTTTCTGGATTATTTGCTCTGGTCTTCAAAGAGGCAGGCCTTCTCTGATACAGGTAGGAAGACTCCACTTCATGTCTGTGCTGGATCTCTCTCATCTGTTACTACAAATTAGTACATTTATAGACATTTGCAGAGGACAGTCCAACCTCCTAGTGGTCTTGCTTGCTCGGTAAACCGGTGTTGGACGTGTCCGTCAAAATTAGCACCAGGGATTTTCATACAGTTTTGAAATGCATTAAGGCGTGCTAATGTGTTGCAGCCCGTATGCTGTCTTGCAATGTAGCTCTTGTAAATACCACGAAAAGCAACTCTTACACTTAATAAAGCAGGTGATTCATCTGTAATGTGTAAAATGGCAACGGATTCCTGTATTTGAATTATATTTTCTATTTACATATGCAACCTTTGGGTCCAAATAACAATTAGAGTCCAGTGAGAACAATAAAGTTGCATTTGTGAGCATGAACTTATATTTATTTATTTATTTTTAAAGTTACTCCGACCTCCTAAAGCTAAAACTGTTCTCTCACCAATCCTACATTTTAAATAAAATGAAATAAAATCCAAGATTTGTAAAGCCAGCTGCTGCCATAACCCCCCCCCCCCCCCATTTCACCAGGACAAACTGTTTAAGGTTGTGCCACTCAGGAGCTCAAGGTTTTTTTAAATAATAATAATAAACAATAGCAGTTGCACGTCCGCATGGGTCATGTGTGAAACTCGGAATTTGTACTTTCAATAACAGCTTACCAGTTTCTTTAAATAAAAAAAAAAACAGCTGCTAAATTGCAATCCTCTCACTTAATTGCCCTGATATGTATATAATCACTATTCAAGTGAATTTTTAAAAATATGCGTAAATCTTGCGATTTGGGCTCTTTACCTCCACCCACTTAGGCTGGATCTGGATAGAGCTGCACTTCGCTCTCCGTCTACACCGGCATTTTTAAACATTTTCCAAAAATTGCTCGTCCACACTGAAACGTCTGAAAACACACTGCACATGCGTAAAAACGAACGATACTTTGGACAGTGTCATTTCCGTCAGATGCTTATTTACAGTCTGTCTCTTTGAATCGATGCAGCGATTCTGTCCCCAGTCTGAAGGTTGTACAAGATGACATTAACATTTAACAATGCTGTCAAACTGGATATCAGGCGCAACAACCGCAGCATGACGTCGTCCACCATCTTGTTTGTTTTGAGTTGAATGAGTCACGTGACTAAAAATACATCATTGTTTTGGGATATTTTTGTTTTCTCAGCCCACACTACAACGTGAAAACATTGCCTTAGATCACGGGTGTCAAACTCATTTTAGTTCAGGGGCCACATACAGTCTAAATATATGTCAAGTGGGCCGGGCTGGTAAAATCATAGCATGATTGTTCCCTTTGTTTTCGTGCAAAGAAGTACAAGCACATTAGGAAAATATACATATTTAATGAAATATCTTTTTACAAAACATGTCATGAACAACCTCAGATTTCTTAAGACAAACATGCGCAATTTGCTTCTGATTATCATTTACATGTGTGCGTTACAACTAGTCACAGTGTAATAACAAACAGCAGAAGGCGCATTGCTACGATCTGCTGTTCGTCCCAGTGTTGTGCCGCATCTTCTACTCTGACTAAAACAGTGCGCCCCTAGCGGATAATTTAGGAATAGAATTTTATAAAAAATTTCTAGTTCGTGTCTTTTTATGGATTTTTTTTTTATTTATTTTTTTTTTTCTCTCCACTTTCAAAATTCATCCTGCGGGCCACATTGAACCCCCTAGAGGGCTGGTTTTGGACCGCGGGCTGTATGTCTGACACCCCTGCCTTAGATGGTCTAGATAGCCTTAGGTGGCATTGTGGTTAGCCTTGCTGCATCATCGCTCCATGGTTTCTGGTTTGATATAGAACTCAGGTTACTGTCTGTGTGAAGTTTCTCATTTTCTTCCAGTGTCTGTATCGGTTTTGTCCGGGTTTCCTCTCCCCTCGTAAAACATGCCGATTGTAGGATTGGCTATGCTAAATTGCCCCTAGTTGGGAATGAGTGTGAATGTTTACGTATATTGTGAACTCGGACACATCCAGAGTGTATTTCCACCATGACTCTGACCAGGATAAAGTGATTTTACTAAAGATTAATGAAGGAATAAATGAATGGATGAAGAATTGTGTTGGACCAAATTTAGGCTTTTCATAATCAATGAAATTAAAGAAAAGAATTTCAATTCATCACTTAAAGACCAGTGGAGTCTGATTGCAATGGTTGACGAAAATTGTAAACTCTGATGGATAGAAAGCCCGGTTTATTTTATTTATTTATTTATTTATTTATTTATTTATTATTATTTTTTTAAATGCTCCGCTAGTTGTCTATGTAGAGTAGGAATTTGGTATGACTTCTCAAAACCCTAAGTCCCATGAATTCCTAAAGCTAAAATGAAGTTGTTATTAATGCCTACAGCAAATCCAAAATTCTGTGGTTAATAGTAACCCTTGTGGATGGCCAGCCTAGCATAAGGACATTTGCAGTTCATGACGTGCCACCATAGCACATATTTAGTCATTTCAGAACATGGTGGTGCTGCAGTAAGTGTTGCCACATTAGGCTTTGACCTAAGACAAAAATATAATGATGTGGAATAGATAAAAGCTATTTAGCTGGCTATCAGACTGAATGACTCTAAAACAGGAATTGAGGCACTATGGCGGTGAATGCAGTGTTGAGCATACATTTCGTGACTGTTTGCATATTTAGTATTTTCAAATATAGGTTTTTTTTTTGTTTGTTTTTTCCCCCAGTATGTCTGAATTATCATAGGTTGGCTGTTTGTTTGGGATTTAAATTCTGAGAACTGAGAGATGTCCTGTCCTTTGCACACTTTGTTCTTTTATAAGTTGCCGATTTCTTCTCTGCTCTTTGTGTGGCTTTACCATTGTTCTCCCCCTAGTCCTAATAAACACTGTGCTTTTATCTATTTTATCAGAGGATTGCGGAAATAACCATGAGATGCACAGCCACTTCAGACAAGCCTCTGTGACTCTGCAGGAAATCATCAAACAGCCAGGAGTGTGGGACCCTTTTGTATATGGTTGCGTTGATGTGAGTCGACACATTGCTGGCTTTGATTTCACTCAAAGTCTATGTTAATGTTCGTCTAATTTTGATGACGTGCGTACTGATGTGCTTTTTGTTTTTTAACAGATGCTCGAGTTCTACAACGATGAAGAAGAAGCTCTGAAGTTACTGCAAAACTATGCCTATAACGATGAATTTCCATCAAACCCCAATGCTCACATTTACTTGTATAAGCATCAGCTGAGACATAAAGCTTCACCAGCACAACTTATTAAAACTCTAAAGGTAGAGTGTACTGAAAATCACTTTTACGAAACCATGCTGTTTTTATTTATTTAATTAATTAATTTTATTATTGTTTATTTGTTGTTGTTTTTTTATTAGGCTATAGACCTCTTGGATCTGTATGCTAAGTGTCAACAATGTATTAAACAACTTAGAACATGACACCTTTAGTTTGAACCCACCCATTTTTCAAGCGATCAGAAATATTGGAACAGGTCTTTCTTGTTGCCAGGGTGCCCTGTTGGATTGATTGTTTTAAACAATTAATAACTCTGAATGTCTGCTCTTGGTTTGAGCCCTGGGTTTCATCTGTGGAGAATACATTTGTTGTTAACAAGAATAAACCAACATGAAGGCCAGACAGCTGTCTATGGGAGAAAAGGAAGCCATTCTGATGCTGAGAAAAGAGGGAAAATCGATCAGAGGCGTTGTACAAGCATTGGGCATAGCCAATACAACAATTTGGAATGTCCTAAAAAAGAAAGAAACCACTGGTCTACTAACAACCAGACCTCAAACCTGTTGGCCAAGGAAAACAACAGCAGTTCATCAACTGTATAGAAACACTGTGTGAGCTGTGAAGGAAAAACCCCAAAACATACTTCCAACCACTCTACTTGGTTACTTAGTTAAAGTAAAGTGACCATAAACATTTATTGTAGCATAAACACTTATATATTGTAATCAAGTGATTAATTTTATTTTCTCTTATGCGGCTGCTGTCAGAAGTGAGGAGGTGTGCGGGGGTGTGAGTGTGTGAGGATTTGTGTGGGGCTGGCGTTGCAGCGCTCTCCAGTGCGTGTCGGGATTTCCCTGAAGCGTGAGGGCTTTCTCGTGCCGTCGTTAAACGTCGCGTGCAAGCTCACCAAACTGCGTCCTCATCTGCACCCGAGCCTTCTGGAAAGAGAGACAGTGATTAGAAAAGATTGCCGCCGTATGGAGGTCGGAACCATTCATGAAGAAGCGACGTGCACATGTCACGCGAGCTACTACTCAAAATCGCACGGGCGGAAGAGCGTCCTCTTATACCCCTCCCCCGTCTGCTGAGTGGTGGAATTCTCCCGACCGACTCCCCAGTCGCCGGTCGGGGTTGTGTCGGCGGCTCCACCCCATCATGACGGGCCTTCCGGCTGTCGTCGGGCTTGACGCTAGGCTGTCTGCTTCGTGCCTGTGCGGCAGTCGGGGAAGGAGCGACTTTCCTACCATGCGCGCCGGCTGTTGGTCCGTTGCGACAATATATATTACATTATTCTCACCTGTGTGTCTTATCTACATGGGTTTCTGACTTGGTGAAGGATGGCACACAGTGTTATGTGATGGAGGGAGCCTCTTCCAGTTTATAAGCCTGTTTGCTTCACTTGTATGAGGGAGGGAAGAATTAATCCATTCTGGTGTGGTGGAATGGGCAGCTTAATTGATGTCCAGTTGATGGTAGAGCAATGGAGCAATGGCAGCACACACTCCAGCCAGTCTGTTGCAGCATAAGAGAATAGGAAAACTGTAGCTCCAACTGAAGTCACAAGCTACACAGGATAGCACCAACTGGTCCTGGCTCAGGCATTGGCAAGTAAAACTGACACTAGTGACGAAGTGACGCTAGGTTGGATTTTTATAGTTTATAGTTAACACTACGTCAGCCATTTCATGTTGGAGGTCTCTGTATATTATGAACACGATCATCTCCAGGTGTTAAACATCGCCCCCTGTGGTTAGAAGGTGTGAAACTGAACATTATTTTTAAAGCAATTCCAAACAAACTTGGTCTGCTTTGACCATGTATTAAAGAAAATAGGTTGCCTTGGCAACCAGAAAGTTTCTCACATAGCGGCTGAAAATGTTTGGATTGGATAAAACAGTCCTTGTGACTTGATGTGAAAGTGAAATCTGATTGATGGGACGCTTGTAAATAAAACTGCTGAATGTTTTTCCAAGGAGGGTTTCGAAAAATTTCATACGGATCCATATTTATCTTAAATTGTTTCAGGTACTGCACTCATTGGTTCCCAGCCATGAGCTGATGCTGGAATATTGCACTCTGTTGATTAAGTCAGGTAAATTTAAATCAATTGTCTTATCTTTTAATATTATATATATATATATATATATATATATATATATATATATATATATATATATATATATATATAATATATATGTGTGTGTGTGTGTATGTAATTATTTTTTTAATTGCTGTTTCTGCAGCAATTAAGCACATGTTTTTAATTGCGTAACTGATGATAAAACGTCTTTATTCTGCTCCTTTACCAGGACAACAGAAAAATCTGCAGCACGCTCTTAGTGTTGCTATGAATCTTCTGGAACATGCCTGCTGGAAGACTGACGTGAAGGCATGGACCTGTCTGCTTCATGTTCTCAGTTGCGTCAAAAGAAGAAAGTAAGAGAAAATGCTCTGCAAAATTTGATGAATATTCACTTAATATTTAAACAGAAAATATGCGCAGGTGAAAAACCCTCTTCTCCAGCCCAGTTACCTCCACAAATATCCATAAATGGTCAATGCGAATGACTTCCTACATATTTAAGTGTGGGGTGTCTCATTCATATTTGAGTTGGTGGAGAGAAAACCAAAAGAAGAGGAATGTTTGGGACTGTGAATAGCAAGTTGTGTTTGGAGAAATAAAAGGACACAATTACGTCAATCTGGCATGCTAGAATTTTATACGCTTGTATACAACCGCGTTCTTAGTAATTGAATGATTGGTCTATTGGTCTTAATTTATAGATTTTTTCCACTCACACAACTGGAAATCTACTTACTTTTTTCTAACAAAAAATATTCTCTTAAGCCATCATTTTCTTTTAAAAACTGAATTTATGAGGGTTTTTCCTAGGTCCAAATTGTTCTGCAGTAGTACCTACCTGAACCATATACTCACTGTATTTACAGTTAATAAAAACATGAGTGATGATGGCATGTTGCTGTTTTAATATTTTATAAAACATTTAGCTTCCTGTTTGATATTATTGGAATTACTACACAGATCATCATATTAAGGATCCTTATCATTTTATAATGAAAATAACATTACAAGTTGCAGGTAAACATATTTCCCCCCCCCCATTTACTATTTAGATTCCATATCGTAATAAAAATGATAATTTCACTAAATATTCTACTGCTCCAGACTGCTAAGTTTGTTTGATGACATTTATTTGCATTAATAGAGCGCTGTAAAAATGAGTCCTAAAGCCTGAAAATGAGTTAGCACTTTAGCACTTCAGGTTCCATCGTCCTGAAGTCAGTGGGTTTTTTGAATGAGTTTTTGGTTAAATGCCTGAAATAAGGTCTGTGGTTAACACAAGCTCAATTTATTTTCACGTTTTATTCTATGACATAAGATACTCCAGTAATACCCCACTCGTGATTTTGTGAAGCTTTTTACGTGTCTTGGAAAAGACGGTTGATAACAAGTGGCTAAATGGGACTATGGAGGTTGTCCAGGACATTAAACGTCATCACGCCAAACAGGAAAACTCATCTACTACAGCCTCGTTGTGTGTATACTTGCACTCTTGCAAACTATTCCAACTCAAACTTTCCAACATGTAGATTTATCAATTTATAGTATTTTCCAATTGTAGTCGTGGTGTTTTTTTTTCTTCAAATTGTAGTATTATAAAGCTTAGTGGTGGTGACGTTTAAGTCATGTGACCATGGTGTAGTTCCTTTCTAGCCTAACTTTAGCTTTTTACGTGTGGCGATTGTGTTTAGGCCTCAAAACTCATAAGTCAAAACAAAACGTGCAAGAATCATAAACTTTTGTTGGTCACAGAGATTGTTTTCTGCAACATTCCCAATTTTTTGCAAAATTAACTTCCGGGTTGGCCTACAAAAATAGGTAATTTGTCATTTTTGCTGCACTCTATTGTAGGGTTCCATTAAATAAATGCGCATCAGAGCAAGCCAGGTAGCAGCGCAGAGGGGGAAAGTGTGGGTTGTTTAAGTTGAGGCTAAAAAAAATTTAGTGTGCACTAGGATCAAATCATACATGTTGCTTTTTTCCAAGTGATTGCTGATACAACAGGGCTTTGTAATCCTAACCCTTTTTTGTCTATTTCATTTGTTATGAAGTTGTATATGTCCTGCATATGTGTCCTGTTGCTTGCGGTATTTTCCATAACACTTTGTTTCAGTAGCAGCTTGGCACGTTCTGACTGATGTATATTTCTTCTGTTTCCTTAGAAACCTTAAGAAACTTATCAAAGAAGAGTGGCAACGCAGAAAAGACCTCTGGTTGAAAATGCATTTCAAAACCTTCCATAGCAGGAAGGACTCTGAAGCACTTATGAGTGTCAAAGTGAAAGTACTGCTCCGCGTGGGCCTGTATAGTAAGTGTGATCACTGTTGTTTTTTTTTTATTTATTATTATTTATTTGTTTTTTTTTAATTATTCTCATTAGAGGAACAATACATCAGCTATAAATGTTGACTTCAGTGATGCTGTATTAAGAGTATCTGGCTCATATTATCTATAGGTTCATTCCTTTTTCTTCCACTTTTCCTGGTGGTGGTCACAGTGGCAACAGGCCGAGAAGGTCAATCCAGACTTCTCTGTCCCCAGCCACAGATTCCAACTCCTTGGAAATCCCAAGTCATTTCCGAGCCAATTATGAGATGTAATCACTCCAGGTCTGCCTCTGGGTCTCCGTCTAGCGGGTCAGACCTGTTACAGCTATACAAGGACCTGACCAGCAAGTTATTACTCCAAATATCACCGCTCCAACCATTCCCAAAATGAGTACTAAAATCCCCCAGGAGCACTATGAAGTCAGTAGGAGGTACCCTCTTGAGCCACTTCGGTCTAACCCTGAGACTTGAAATCTTATAGAGGCAACTCTTGTCCACTGGGGAAAAACTTGGCCCTGCAAGGGACTTGTGAGTATCTCCACAATCACCTGAGGCCTGTCTTTTGTGGGAAACACAGAGAAGGAAACAGACCATCCCTGATCCAGAGCTTTCCATCTCGTATGCTAACTTTTGCTTTGGGAAGGCAGAATGTCATATTGCCCGTTTCCATTCAAAGGGTCTAGTTTAAGACTGTCCATCGCATCCCTGCCACCCAACTGCCATCGCACCTGACCATCACCCCTCATATTAGGATAGCTCTTTGTCTGATCTGTTCACCAAGGGTAGCCTGGGAGCATTCAAGTACATAAACACCTTCACCATAAACACCCTCACCAACTTCTCTGAGCTCCTGAGCTCGGGTTCCTGTCTGTGTGGAGTTTCACTGTATTTGAAATACACAAAATATAAAGGCTTAAAATGTTCTGTATGGAGGAGTGGACTGATATCTCTCTACAACTGTTTCTAAGCAAGTTAGACATTAATGGAATAGACGCAGTGCTGTTATTCTTGTCCGGACAGGTGTTGCGTTACTTAAAAAGGCTATTATTGGGCTCTTGAGTGGTGCAAGAGAAAAGCATTCACCGTATCTACCAGAGATCCTAAGTTCAGATCCTGGCATCAAACATCCATGACTGTCCAAGAGAGCAAAATTATCCATGGGAGGGATGGTGTACTGTCTCCGTGAGCTCATGCTTGCGTGGGAAGTGCTTTCCTGTGAAAGTAGCCGTTTCCATCCACTTTTCTATTATCGACAAAGTCAAAATGCGTTAAAAAAAAGTTAGCAAAGTTTAAAATGGAGAGTATTGAGACAATTAAATGAAATTGGCCAGCTTACTGTCACTTTAATTTCACACACGATTGCAGTTGTAAGAAATATCAGAAGACGATGTCAGAATGGAGCAGTTGCTCGTCTGATCGGGCTCCAAGTACCTTTCCTTAATTGACGAAGCCCTTGATCAAGGAGGTAATGGTGGAAAAGTCTCTGGCTGCAACGTTTTAGAAAATCACGGCCCATGTTTGACATGCTGTGCCAACTAATTGGTCCTGATGTTGCACCCATAGCGGTTACCACCGACCACCGGTTCTAACCTGAACGCGGATTGCCAAGTACAGAGTAGTGGGGGAAATTTTCAGGGTTAGTAAAACGACATGTCCATCGACATGTATATGTTGTGTGCACAGCTATTTAAAAAAACTTAATGCGGCTTTATATCAAGCTGCCAAATGTAGCGGAAGCCAATGAAATTGCTTACCGTGATTCCTTGGTGGATCTTGTGCCACAGGTTTGCAGTTCGCTGGATGCAGTGGACACGCACATCCCTTATTCTTCCCCTGACGGACAGATCAATTCTGTCATGATACTTTATTTTTGCATGAATGACATTTTTCTCGACAAAAACTCTTTTGAAACGCAACATTTGAAGTATTGAAATGTGCGCTAAAGTAAAATGAAAAAAAGATTATTGCCGACACTTGAAATGTTATCGATTCATTTGCGTTTCCATCAGTGAACATATGTTAAACAATGAATGTTAATCCTTTTTTCACTAAGAAGATATCCTTGGATGGATTTACATGTCTCAGAGGAATGAGATGGCTCTCCCTAGTTGGTAGCTGTTCTATGATGGGGAGACCTAACTGGTGGTTGGGAATTGGTGGGAGTGGGTAGGAACTGTTGACCAGTACTAAATTGAGGGGATATCATGGAAACTCCCCACCCAAACAAAACTGTTTTTAATAAACTGAAAGTGTCCTTGTATGTTCAATGTATTACTTATTGCATGTTACTGTTTTTTATTTTGTTTTATATATATTAAAATTCCCTTAATTTCATGGAGTTCCAATAGTTCTGGATTGCACTGTATACATCTTATCGTAACATACTGTTTCTCATTTCAGACACACGCTACAGTATGAAGTACTATAAAGATCAGAAGAAAATGATGGCTCAACAAGAAAAAAGTGAAGAACATGATGTTTTGAAAGTGAAGGGAAACAAAGGAAAAATTAGCGAAAAAGCAAGGAAAAGAAAGAAGAAATAAAGAGAAACGATTGCTTTCTATGCATCTGTGTATATAATCTCAGAAAAAAGGTTCGAGAAATTTTGATATGACAACGGATTTTCTACAGAAACATTGCCAACCACTGTCCTGTAGTAACCACAGTTTTTGCAAGTCTTTGCCTCCATTCTTCTAATATACTGTATGCACGTGGTTGACGTGGAAGCTTGAGGAACACTGCTGGGTTGATGTGAGCATCGCAAAATGGTGTGGCATGCTGCTTGGCTGGGAAGTGGTGGTGGCTGAGGGTACAGGGACCACAGACACAAGGAATGTGGTGTGACAAAAGTGCTGGGCCCACAGGGATTAACATGGGCTGGCTCCGTGATGCATGGAGGTCGAGGAAGCGGCTGTTTCTGGGGAGCCCACTTTGGTCAGGCCCTCTCGGGTAGGTCTGGGGGACATGGATGTGATGTGCCTCTTATATCTTGCTTGACATTTATCTATCTGTAACATTAAAATTACACTGTGTCAGTTGACAGCCAACCTATAGATTACATTGTATGGCTGTTTTCCTGTGAACGTTTGCCTGTACATACCCTCTTAAACAGGTCATGCCACTTCTTCATGCCACTTCACTGGCATGTTTTCTCTTATAAAGTTGCACAAATTCTACCGTTATGATTTTAAAACAGACCTGGTTTCTTTCAATTTCCATTTGTACCATCTTAGTTTTTTGCTTGGTGACTTTTGCCCATGACTTGCCCACTGTAGGTTCTGACAAGTGTTTATGAAGCTTTGAGCCAATAGGCAAAATGAAAGTTTAATAAGTAATAATAAAATTGTAATATATATAACATTTAAAATAAATCAATTAAAATGGACAATAAAACAGCTTTCTTCTCTAACAAAAGAAAACGCTTAATACACGATAAACATTCGAAAACAGTATGTTTAAAGTGTTTTTTTATTTTATGACATATGTTGTAGTTGTTGTTAATGTAGTCTTTGTTCTACTGAAGTACTTCTTCAGAAGGCAAAATTAAAGAATGTGGACTCCTAGTATTGTCAATTAGTCATTTAGTAAAAAAACAACAACAAAAAACAATAATCTGTTGATGCTCTGTTGCATACTACTGAAAAAATAAGCACTGTGTATGCAGTATGTTAAAGCAGGGCTTCATCCATCGCAGGGCGCAATCACAGTGCGTGTATATAAATGTATGTGTGTATGTGTGTACGTGTGTGTGTGTGTATGTATGTATGTATGTATGTATGTATATATGTATATGTGTATACATACATACATACATACATACATACATACATACACACACACACATACACAGTGCATCCGGAAAGTATTCACAGTGCTTCACTTTTTCCACATTTTGTTATGTTACAGCCTAAATTCTACAAACAATACCCCATAATGACAACGTGAAAGATGTTTGTTTGAAATCTTTTTTTTATAAATTTATTAAAAATAAAAAACAAAAAAAGCACATCAGAGAACAGATGCCAACAAACAGCATTATAAAGACCAAGGAGCTATCAAAACAAGTCTGTGAGGAAAAAGTTTTGAAGACATATCAATCAGGCTTTTGTTTTTGTCTGTGTGGAGTTTTGCTTTCTCCCTGTGTTTGCATGGGTTGGATGGAATGATAATTAACTATCTAGTTGACTTGTTTGGAAACTGACCAAGAAATCACTATTATACACTTTATCTTTTACTTTACAAAGGCTTAATAAAAAACACTTCTCTAGTTATTACCTATTATCTATGATAATAAAAGCCATTAGTATTGTGTCTACATTGTAAGAAATTGCAGATTGCCTCTCAGCAGATTCCATTCCAATGTAGGTGTTATAACAAGTTCATCTCCCAGAAGGTCTTAATTATCTTAGGGACAATTCAGCTTGGGCTCAATAATATGTGGACAATACAACCTGAAGTGATATTCAATCAAGTATAGCATGGGAGCAGCAGTGGGATGTCAAGAACCGTCCCTGAACAAAGTGGAACGTGACCGTAATTATCATTCAGAAAGATATCTGTCTAGACAATCCTCTCACCTCATCATTTAGGTGGTCACACTTGTAATGACATCAATAATGTGAGAACAGAAAGTGATCGCTTCTATCGTTATCCTTAATTTACATCCTAGAACATATACAGTTGATGGATGTATGTCCAAATAAAGAATTAGGACCATGTTGTTTGGTTGTTAGATGCTCCTTCAGGCCAGGAACAACCCTTATTTCAGAAATTAAATAAAAAATCAGTAGAAAAGGTAGAAATTAAAATAGTCTGTATTCTTACATTCTTGTTCAAAGTATCAGGTAATGAGCATCGATTATTTATTATTCATCTCTGTATAAATTATGCTGTGACGTGCCTGTCCATGAGAAGTGTTTCTTCCTGATGGATATTACTGAGAGGTGTTCACATTCATCACGTCTGCACTCACTCCAGCTACCTGGGCATCACCATGTGTTTTCTCAAGATCCTACGAGGTCAACAAGTGGTGTGAGAGGAAAGATCATCGGCAAACACATTCCCAGTCAGCCATAGGTAGGTCAGTTCCTCATGACCTTGTGGTAGGGTCATCCAGGTGTTAGACACTACCTTAACTTTAGAATGAATGAAATAGTGTACTAATTATGGACAAAACTCTGGTTCTATGAACAAAAAAGGTTCCTCATCGTTGGGATCAGCCACCGACCTGACAGGTGCTCGATGAGTAGGTTCCAAGGACAGAAATGAAATGATTCATTTATTTATAACAAATACTACATCACTTGACACTTTGTAATTTTATTGAAGGTCTTGGCATACATTTGTACACACACTGTGGATATCCAGTCACTGCCCCTGGTGGATATCTGGTGTTCATAAAACCACATCCGTAACTAGTGTTTTCTCTGCTCTCAGACACACACAAAACATTTTATGGAGGGCTTGAGAATTAAGATCATGTGGTGAAATAGTTGTTTGTTAAAAATAATTCAGCAGAGCCTATCCCAGGGAGCATCGGGCACAAGGCGGGGTACACCCTGGACATGGTGCCAATCCATCGCAGGGCACACTCACATACACATTCACACACCCATTCATACACTACGGACACTTTGGACATGCCAATCAGCCTACCATGCATGTCTTTGGACTGGGGGAGGAAACCGGAATACCCGGAGGAAACCCCTGCAGCATGGGGAGAGCAAGCAAACTCCGCACACACAGGGCGATGGTGGGAATCGAACCCCCGACCCTGGAGGTGTGAGGTGAACGTGCTCAGGTAACGACACTTAATTAAAAATAAAAATATTAATAATCAAGCGTATTTAAACTTTTGAACTGGTTCATTTTTATAAATTCAGTTATTATTGTGTCTTGTGGGGACATCTGTTATGTGAAATAGCTTGTTCGGGGTAGTATTAAATAAAAAATAAATAAATAAAAAAACAAGATGCAATTTTTATGATACCTCTTCTTCTTTTTATTATTATTATTATTATTATTATTATTATTTTGTTTTTGTTTTTTTACTTATGAACATTTTGCAGATTACGCACGGCGTATGCAAACTTAGGACCTCAACTGTACCTGCAGGTACTTTCTTATAGTGTACACTCTTATTAAAGAGGACGGTGAGTATATATGTGACCTAAAAACGCTTTCACACTCAGATTTGTCTCCCAGTACAGTGGTATTCAAAGTGGGGGCCGCCAGGGGGCGTCCGGGGCCTCAACAATTCGGTATGAAAAATAAATAAATACATGATATATATATATATATATAATTCCTAATGTAATGTAATTTAAAGATGTAAGATGTAATTATTAATAATAAAAAAAAAATTAAAAAACGGGGATATATTCAGAAGTGTGTATTTTTAATGTGTTTTAAAGACATCTTGCAAAAGGGGGGCCTCGGTCACATGATAATGCCATTTGGGGGGCCTTGCCCTGGAAAAGTTTGGGAACCCCTGTCCTAGTAGACCGACCACGTGTAGTCAGACCAGATCCGTTCTCACCATGATAGTGTTGTCTGGTTAAACTGTGTGTGTCAGTGAGAATGCATCCATGTCATACTCGGGACGCTGAGTAAGCACTGCTCTCTGATCAGGCCTCTGAAAGCTGACTTTACATTCGTCCAGCCTCCTCCTCCTCCTCCTTGTTTCTTTTTTTTTTATTCCTGGGCTGGTTTTGCTACATAGCCAGTAGAACTATGATTACTGGATCAATGAGGAAATCTATTGGCTCGATCCGGTGCCACTCTGAAGTGAGACTCTGTAATCTGTACCATCAGGGAGCAAAGCAGAAAGTGAACATGCTCTGAAGAAACCCTGCTGGAGCTCTCGGAATGATCTGAAGCTTTGCAAACGCCTTTAAAATATCAGCAAGGACCCTTTAGACTTCATAAAACACGCCAGAAGGTGAGTTGTGATGGTGATTGTGGACCGTTTGCGTGTTGTTGTTGGCAGGTGTGTATTCATGTTGGAGCTTTCAGAACTGGCAAGTGTGTTTGTGTGGAAAAGCCCTGTAAACTGTGCATCATGATCAGTCAGAAGTGTGTGTGTGTGTGTGTGTGTGTGTGTGTGAGGTCGGATGCAGGACGTGTCTGTATATCATATTCTCAGCACGTCCTCATGCCGAGTTTCAGAGAGGGCTATTTATAAACGGGTCCGCAGCCTGAGCAGTTCATGAAAACAAAGATATACACTCACCGGCCACTTTATTGGGAACACCCGCACCTAATCATTCATGCAGTTATGTAACCAGTCAGTCATGTGGCAGCAGTGTAATGCATAAAGTCATACAGATACAGGTCCAGAGCTTCTGTTAATGTTCACATCAAATAATGTGATCTCATTGGCTTTTGGAAAAACCACTGGGAACTCTTTAAGTGTCCAGTTTGCGTAGTCAAGGCTCAGATCCCCGTTCTTGGCTGACCTGATGTGGTCTTCTGCTGTTGTAGTCCATCCATCTCAAGGCTCGGCATGTTTCCCTGAAGGACGGGGGAAAGTGTGAGGTCGGTGACTTTCAACGTGGCATGGTTGTTGGTGCCAGGTGGTTCGAGTATTTCAGAAACTGCTAATGTCCTGGGATTTTCACGCACAACATGTTTCTAGAGTTTACAAAGAATGGTGCGGAACACAGAAAACATCCAGTGAGCAGCAGTTCTATAGTGAAATACAGGTTCTATAGGTCAGTCAATCCAGGGTTTGAATGGATTTTGTGTTCGCAGAAACGAACGCAAAATTAAGCAAACACGTCCGCGGTATTCGGAGGAGCTTGCGATTTTTCAAAATTACCGCAGATTTTCCACAGGTTTGGCCCAAGACGCGTCATGTGACGTCATCACGATGCGCATTCAGTCGAAGCCCTGTTCGATTCACGTGCATCGAGCATGAGTACAGCTAAAAGGTCTCATTTACCAACAAACATCATTGTGAAAGACCATGCAAAACACTTGCGTGCGATTGAGATTTCGCCAATTGGAGTATTTTCCGCAAAAAAAAGCACAAGAAATTCTGCAAGTTGCATCGCAAATTTTGAAAAAAGCTGCAGCGAAATCAAGCGTGTTTGGCTGCAACAATCATAAAAAACTGCGAAATTCTGCATAGACTGATAGTTGGTAATGCCTTGTTGATGACAAAAGTTAGAGAAGACTGTATTGAGTTGACAGGAAAGGATGTTGTTTTTTTTCTGTCTTATTCTTCTGTGAATGTATTGAAGCAATTAATTCAGCCAATTATAGATGAACTCCAGCTGGTATAGCTATATACAAAATTATGAACATTACAGGTTTATCTCTCTCTCTCTCTCTCTCTCTCTCTCTCTTTCTCTCTCTCTCTTTGCTTGTACTGTGCCTTGTGTTTTTTGTGAGTAGAATTACACTATTATTATTATGACCAGATTTTAATTAATTACGTTAGTTAACCTACATATGTTGTGTATGCATCTCTACTTCCAGATATTCTAGATATTTTATGAGAATTTATGAGTATTTATGTTCACATGGCAGAATTGCCCCTTATTGTCTAGACAATAAAACATATTGTCTTGTTACTATGATGTGCTATGACTGGACAGTAAATGAATAACACTATGAAGTTTTCGTCCTATTACCCTGGCCCCCTTCCCCCAGGCTCAAATGTCAAAGTCCACCCATGCGTGGTGAAGTGAACAACATCACAGAAAGCATGACATATGGAGCCTTGAGGTGGCCGGGCTACAACAGCAGAAGACCACGTCATGTGCCGCTCCTGTCAGCCAAGAACAGGGATCTGAGTCTAGATTGGGCACAGGCTCACCCAAACTGGATAGTTGATGATTCATGTGATGTTTTTCCAAAGTCACAGAGATCACATTTTTCCCCATTATAATGTTTAATGTTAACATTAACTGAAACTCTTGACCTGTATCTGCATGATTTCATGCATCGTGCTGTTGCCAAATGATTGGCTAATTGGATAACTGCATGAATGATCAGAGGTACCTGTGTTCCTATTAAAGTGGCCAGTGAGTGTATATATCCGAGCACAAGGAATTCACCTAGAATTAACATTGAGCTATAGTGCAGATGTAGCCAGTGTGAATGTGTTCTCAGATAAGTGATTATAGACCTAACTGCATTGTCTTATTTGACATTTTCCTGTTTATAGGTTAATGATTTATGGATAAGCTTCAGTAGATTATGTTATAAATTCAGACCTCAATAGTTATTACTTTTTATACCACAGCGCTGTTGAATTCTCAATTCTGATTGGCTGACAGACGTTTTGAGGTGTGCAATTATTTTTTAGTAAATGCACAGCAAAAGTAGTTCCAGTCAGGTATTGACTGAATTACAGTTCCATATCACTTCGCCAAGTTAACTTAAATAACAGAAAAGTTAGGCTACTATCCACCACAGCACACAGATTTAACAACAAACAAAACTACAATTTTCCAGAAATATGTAAAGAATAATTGATGACGGGCCGTTGAATTATTAGAAAAATAATGTGAAGCCAAGGTGGTAATTTGGTCACGAGGCGAACTGGAGGCTTGATACATTGATATGCAGTTATTAGAGAGAGAGAGAGAGAGAGAGAGAGAGAGCAAGAAAAAAGAAAGAGAGTGCAAGAGAGCACATGTGATAAGCTGGTGAACAAGTATCAATATTTATTTATTTATTCATTGTGTTTTCAGCAGTAATAAAAAATAAAAACCCCTGTGAACAAGTAGGCTTATTGATATTTATTTATGAACTCTCTCTCTCTCTCTCTCTCTCTCTCTCTCTCTCCAATAACTGCGCATCAATGGCTCAAGCTTCCGTTCCTAGCTCAAAAATGACGTATTGGAATTAGCAGTGGAGACTTGAGTTGGGATGCGTTATAAATGGGTTCCACACACAAGAGCATTTTATGGACAAAAACCTGACAAATGTCTTGAAATAAAACATCTGAACAAGGTCTTGAGGTGTGGTAACTTTGGTATAAGCAGAATAATTGACTCCAGTCCATTGAATTATTAGAAAATAACACAGGTATAACGGCCACCCCACATTACCACCTCGGGGTGTGCATTATTTTCTAATAATTCAACGGCCTATTGTCAATTATTCCTTATTTACTATATTAATTTAGACATGCAGTCATTTAAATAATTGTCATTTCTCACTTTTTCCCCACCTCAGAGTGCCCAGCTGGGTTGTTTGTTGTCTGCCAGCCTTGCTCTGTGGTTTACCCATGCCTCCATCTTCCCTCGATGACAGATTTGTGGTCCCGCTCCAATTTTATCTGGACACAACCTACCTGGAAGCCACCGTGGGCGCCATTGTGGTGGAGATCCAGGTGACCAACCTCACTTATATGCCCTCATCCAGCAGTTCCACTCGTTCCCTGACGTGTGGATGCAACAGTGCCAGCTGTTGCATGGTGAGCACTTACGAGAAAGACAGCCAGACACAGACCCTGACCCAAACACTGAGCCAGGTCAGTACAAGTAGCCCCGACTTGAATGCCGGCGTCAACTATGCTGCGCACGGAGGTTTCTCCAGGCCAATGGTGGGCCAGAGTGAAACCGTCAGTGCACCCAGTCTCATATCCAGCACACCCAGAGGTGGTGTGCGCATCATCCACCCAAGTGAGCTGGCTCAGAAGATGACATATTGCCCCACAGGTCATCCAGTGGGGCCTCTGCCAATAATAATAGACTGTAGGCCTTTTTTGGACTACAGCAAAAGCCATATCCGAGGCGCTGTGCATATTAACTGCTCAGACAAGATCAGCCGCCGGCGCCTGCAGCAGGGCAAGATCACTGTGCTGGATCTCATTTCCTCCCACCAGAGCAAAGACTCCTTTAGGGGCATTTTTTCAAAAGAGATAATCATTTATGATGAGAGGACACTGGACCCAACTCGACTGTCATCATCTCAACCTTTGCATGTAGTTCTGGAGTCTCTACGTAGGGATGGGAGGGACCCAATTGTTCTCAGAGGTTGGCCTCTTTTTAATTTTTTTTTATACCAGTTGTTAATGTATTGGCAGAAACTTATATCCAAGGTAAGAGTCTTGCCTTGCTTGAAGAGCCAATAGTAGCTATTTGGCAGTTTTGGGAACTTGAACTTAACCCTCAGGTCCGAACTTTAACTGTGGAACCACCAGGTCGTCATTATAATCATAAAGAGGCCAATTATTGCCTCAAGGTCTTACTAGTGATATTTAGATAGAGTACAAAATGCTAGCACATTATAGTAGTTATGATATCGGCCTAGTAATTATGATCTGTTTCTATGGTTTCTGTACAGGACAGACTTCCTGTTTCTTTACACATTCATTCAGTTTGCTACAGTGATGTTATCTTGTTCAAATGGTAGTTGAATCTAGGTCAAACAGTGCATATTCTCTTCAAATAAGCACATACAGTGCATCCAGAAAGTATTCACAGCGCTTAACTTTTCCCAAATTTTTTTATGTTACAGCCTTATTCCAAAATGGATTAAATTCATTATTTTCCTCAAAATTCTACAAACAATACCCCATAATGACAACATGAAAGAAGTTTGTTTGAAATCTTTGCAAATTTATTAAAAATAAAAAACAAAAAAAAAGCACTTGTACATAAGTATTCATAGCCTTTGTTCAATAGTTAGGCACCAATTAAAGCCTCAAGTCTTTTTGAGTATGATGCTACAAGCTTGACACACCTATTTTTGGGCAGTTTCTCCCATTCTTCTTTGCAGGACCTCTCAAGCTCCATCAGGTTGGATGGGGAGCGTCGGTGCACAGCCATTTTCAGATCTCTCCAGAGATGTTCAATCGGGTTCAAGTCTGTGCTCTGGCTGGGCCTCTCAAGGACATTCACAGAGTTGTTCTGTAGCCACTCCTTTGTTATCTTGGCTGTGTGCTTAGGGTCATTGTCCTGTTGGAAGATGAACCTTCGCCCCAGTCTGACGTCCAGTGCGCTCTGGAGCAGGTTATCATCAAGGATGTCTCTGTACATTGCTGCATTCATCTTTCCCTCAATCCTGACTAGTCTCGCAGTTCCTGCCGCTGAAAAACATCCCCACAGCATGATGCTGCCACCACCATGCTTCACTGTAGGGATGGTATTTGCCAGGTGATGAGTGGTGCCTGGTTTCCTCCAGACATGATGCTTGCCTTTCAGGCCAAAGAGTTCAATCTTTGTTCAATCTTTGGTCTGAGAGTCCTTCAGGTGCCTTTTGGCAAACTCCAGGCGGGCTGTCATATGCCTTTTACTGAGGAGTGGCTTCCATCTAGCCACTCTACCATTCAGGCCTGATTGATGGAGTTCTGCAGAGATGGTTGTTCTTCTGGAAGGTTCTCCTCTCTCCACAGAGACACGCTGGAGCTCTGTCAGAGTGACCATCGGGTTTTTGGTCACCTCCCCGACTAAGGCCCTTCTCCCCGATTGCTCAGTTTGGCTGGGCGGCCAGCTCTAGGAAGAGTCCTGCTGGTTCCAAACTTCTTCCATTTACGGATGATGGAGGCCACTGTGCTCATTGGGACCTTCAATGCTGCAGAAATGTTTCTGTACCCTTCCCCAGATTGGTGCCTCGATACAATCCTGTCTCGGAAGTCTACAGACAATTCCTTGGACTTCATGGCTTGGTATGTGCTCTGACATGCATTGTTAACTGTGGGACCTTATATAGACAGGTGTGTGCCTTTCCAAATCATGTCCAATCAACTGAATTTACCACAGGTGGACTCCAATCAAGTTGTAGAAACATCTCAAGGATGATCCGTGGAAACAGGATGCACCTGAGCTCAATTTTGAGTGTCATGGCAAAGGCTGTGAATACTTATGTACATTGCTTTTTGTTTTTTATTTTTAATAAATTTGCAAAGATTTCAAACAAACTTCTTTCATGTTGTCATTATGGGGTATTGTTTGTAGAATTTTGAGGAAAATAATGAATTTAATCCAATTTTGAAATAAGGCTGTAACATAACAAAATGTGTAAAAAGTGAAGCGCTGTGAGTACTTTCCGGATGCACTGTACATTTTTCTGCATTAAATGAGTACTTTGTGCTTGTTTGTGCCATGTAACATGGGCCATATTGATTGCTATTTTTATCAGGCTGATTTGGCACCTTTCAAGTAAACAGATGTACTTTTAAAGCTTACATAAGATGGAGGAGCATCTGCAGCTCATGTTTACCAGGACAGTTGGTAAATTATTTACAATTCCTATATCCATTTGTACTCAGCAGGGAACATGTACACAGAGCACAGAAAATTAGTTTCTTAATGTTTAAGGAAATCATATACAGCTGTAAACAGTGAACTGTCTTTTATCCTTAGGCTACTTGTCTTGTGAACACTGCCATGTTTTTCACATTTTGGCTGGGCTAGCAGGCATTGAATTGAGAGGATAGTGCATCTGTCAGTTTGCCGCTTGCTGAGCACCACACTGTGAGGCCACACAGGGCCTTCGTCTGTTCCCTCATGAACAATGTTCTTTGCGTTCCATCTGTTTCATTCCTTCGGGTTCATCATCTTGCCTTGTCATCTTGTCTTGTCTTTTCTGCCTGTTAATTATACTTTGCAATTGTGGAACATTTTTGTTTGTTTTTACATGTGCACCAATTAAAAAAAGTACTTCCGGCTATAACATGAACAATGTCACGATTACAAGGTGGAGACGGATGAAAGTGCAGAATTTCTTTAATTAACAGCACAACCAAACACAAAACAAGAACTATGAATCAGCAGCAAAACACTAAGAGTCTAAGAGTAATCATAAATCAAAGATCATAAACACAGCAACAGGGACAATGGCAAAGAAAGACAAACGTAAGACAAAGAATGCAGTGCAAACTGTGGCTATATACACGAGTGCTCGTTAACAGGAACATGATTCAGATGCAGGTGGTCATGTGACTGTGATGCAGTGGCTGCTGGGAACTGTAGTTCAGAGTTCCTTCACTGATTACATGACAAACAATATGTTACTTCAACCCCAATTCCAAAAAAGTTGGGATGCTGTGTAAAATGTAAATAAAAACAGAATGCAGTGATTTGCAAATCTCATAAACCCGTATATTAACACAGAATAGAACATAGAGATAACAATAGAACATAGAGAACATATCAAATATTTAAAGTGAGGATAAATAAGGTAATTTTGAATTTGATGGCCGCAACACGTCTCAAAAAAGTTGGGACGGGGTAAGAAAAGGCTGGAAAAGTAAGTGTTGGTAAAAAGAAACAGCTGGAGGTTAATTGGAAACAGGTCAGTAACATGATTGGGTATAAAAAGAGTATCTTAGAGAGGTGGAGTCTCTCAGAAGTAAAGATGGGATGGAATCTGGATGGAAGCATATGTCACTCTAAAACCTGAATATACCTTTCAGCATTGATGGTGCCGTTCCATCAGAGATGCAGGCTTTTGAACTGAGTGCTGATAAAAAGCCGGATGGTCCCTCTCCTCTTTAGTCCTCTTTAGTTTAGAGGATGCGGAGTCCATGGTTTCCAAAAAGAATGAAAAATTTAGAATCGCCAGACCACAGAACAGTTTTCCACTTTGCCTCAGTCCATTTTAAATGAGCTTTGGCCCAGAGAAGACGGCAGCATTTCTGTATCATGTTCACATATGGCTTCTTCTTTGCATGATAGAGCTTTAACCAACATTTGTGGATGACACGGCAAACTCTGTTCACAGACAATGAGTTGTGGAGGTGTTTCTGAGCCCATGCAGTGATTTCAATTACAGAATCATGCCTGTTTTTAATGCAGTGCCACCTGAGGGCCCGAAGATCACAGGCATGCAATATTGATTTTCACCCTTGTGCACAGAGATTTCTCCAGATTCTCAGAATCTTTTGATGATCCATCCATCCATCCTCAACCGCTTATCCGTTATCGGGTCGCGGGGGCAGCAGCTCCAGCAGGGGACCTACTCTGAGTTCCTCTCAGATAGCCGAGCTTCTCACCCTATCTCTAAGGGAGAGGCCAGCCACCCTCCTGAGAAAACCCATTTCGGCCGCTTGTACCCGCAATGTAGTCCTTTCGGTCACTACCCAGCCTTCATGACCATAGGTTAGGGTAGGAACGAAGATTGCCCGGTAGTTCGAGAGCTTTGCCTTCCGGCTCAGCTCCCTTTTCCCCACAATGGTGCGGTAAAGCGATTGCAATACTGCTCCCGCTGCTCCGATTCTCCGGCCAATCTCCCGCTCGCATGTCCCCTCACTCGTGAACAAGACCCCGAGGTACTCGAACTCCTTCACTTGGGTTAAGAACTCATTCCCCACCCGGAGTAGGCACTCCATCGGTTTCCTACTGAGAACCATGGCCTCAGATTTAGAGGTGCTAATCCTCATCCCAGCCGCTTCACACTCAGCTGCGAACCGATCCAGTGAGTGCTGGAGGTCACAGATCGATGACGCCATCAGGACCACATCATCTGCAAAAAGCAGCGATGAGATCATCAGGTCACCAAACCGCAACCCCTCCCCACCATGACTATGCCTCGATATCCTGTCCATGAATATCACAAACAGGATTGGTGACAAAGCGCAGCCCTGGCGGAGACCAACCCCCACCTGGAACTAGTCTGACTTTTTGCCGAGCATCCGGACACAGCTCTCGCTTTGGGAGTACAGCGATTGGATAGCCCTAAGAAGGGAACCCCTCACCCCATACTCCCTCAGCACCTCCCACATTAAACCCCTGGGGACCCAGTCATATGCCATCTCCAAATCCACAAAACACATGTAGACCGGATGGGCATACTCCCAGGCCCCCTTTTACCCTTTTGATGATATTGTAGACAAATTGTAGATGTAGTTTTTCACAGATTGGTGAACCTCTGCCCAGCTTTACTTCTGAGAGACTCCTCCTCTTTAAGATACTCTTTTTATACCCAATCATGTTACTGACCTGTTTCCAATTAACCTCCAGCTGTTTCTTTTTAGTAACACTTACTTTTCCAGCCTTTTGTTGCTCCATCCCAACTTTTTTGAGACATGTTGCGACCATCAAATTCAAAATTACCTTATTTTTTTCTTTAAAATGATACATTTTACTCAATTTAAACATTAGATATGTTTTCTATGTTCTATTATGAATAACATGGGTTTATGAGATTTGCAAATCATTGCATTCTGTTTTTATTTATATTTTATACAGCGTCCCAACTTTTTTGGAATTGGGATTGTAATAGTAATATTATTAATCTATAGTAACAATTTATACATTTGTATGCTTCAAGTAAAACATGAAAAAGTGAGAGTGAGTGAAAAAAACTTTCCCTCCTAAATTGAGTCATTAATCATGGTGAGTTAGCAATTAGCATTTTAATTTTTCCGTTCAATTCAATTATATTTATATTTATATAGTGCTTTTGACAGTGGACATTGTGAGGTCGAAGGGACTCAACACCTTCAAACATCCCAGTTTACCAAACACTCTATGCCCATGATACCTCCAGATCTGTGTCTTTACCTAAGAGAAAAGCTTATTAACATAAGGCTTGACTAAACAAATATGTTTTCAACCTAAACACTGCAATTGTGTCTGAGACTGTCCTGAACACTACTTGGAAGGCTGTTCTTGGAACTGTGGGACTTTGTAAGAGAAAGCTCTGCCCCCTGCTGTAGCCTTCATTATTTGACGCACCAACAAAGATCCTGAAGCTTTTAACTGAAACAGGTGTGATGGATTATAAAAGACCAGAAATTCGCTCAGGTATGGTGGTGCCAGACTATTCAGTGCTTTATAGGTCAATAGTAATATTTCATAATCAATGCAAAATTTTACTAGGAGCCAATGCAGTGTGGATAAGGTAGGGGTGATGTGGTCATATCTTGTTTATGCACCTACTGGAATATCTAGACAGCAAGGCATTACAACAATAATCCAACCTAGAGGTAACAAAAGCATGAACTAGGTCTTCTAGTAGAAGTACTTCTGCCTTTCCTAGGAGGAAGGACTCAGCATCCAGTGTCTAATGTCCTTTACATTCCTCAACTTTATTAAGCTGGTGTCTCTCATCTGGCTTTGATGAAAGAACTGTCTGTCATCAGCATAACATAATACTATGTTAACGAATAATTTGACCCAGAGGTAGCATGTACAGTGGGGGAAATAAATATTGAACGTATTAACATTTATTTCAGTAAATATATTTCCAATGAGGCTATTCATATGGAAATTTCACCAGACATCAGTATTAATGCAAGAAATCTGGAAATATAAAGAATTCACAACATTATAGTCCATAAATAAAGTTATGTGTAATAAAGTGGAATAACACAGGGAAAAAAGTATTGAACACGCTAACTGAAATTTATTTAATGCTTAGTGGAGAAGCCTTTGTTTCTAATGACTGCTTCAAGACGCTTCCTGTATGAAGAAATTAATCGGCCGCACTATTCAGGTGTGATTTTGGCCCATTCTTCTAAACATATTGACTTTAAATCTTGTTCAATTGGATTCAAGTCAGATGATTGATTGGGCCATTCTAACACCTTCATTTTTTGAAGAATTGAGAGTTTCCTTTGCTGTATGCTTTGGATCGTTGTCCTGCTGGAAGTTCCACCCACATCTCATCTTCATCATCCTGGTGGATGGCAGCAGATTCTTCTCGAGAATCTCTCAGTAAAGGGCTCTATTCATCGTTCTTTAAATTATATGAAGTCTCCCAGTACCATGTGATGAAAAACAGCCCCACACCATGATGCTTCCAGCTCCAAACTTCACTGTTGGTATAGTGTTTTTAGGGTGATGTGCAGTGCCATTTCTTTTCCAAACATGGTGTGTAGTATGACAGCCAAAAAGTTCAATTTTATTCTCATCTGACCAGACTACACTTTCCCAGTATTTCAGAGGCTTGTCCAAATGAATTGTAGCAAACTTTAAACGAGCTTCGACATGCCTTTTCTTTAGTAATGGAGTCTTGCGGGGTGAGCGTGAGGAGTGGAGTGCATTGCCTACTGTTTTCTCTGTGACGATGACACCTCCTTCCTCCAAGTGTTTCTGGAGCTCTTTCCGAGTGGTCCTTGGCTCTTGGGCTACTCTTCTGACTATTCTTCTGACTCCCTGGTCAGAAATCTTGCGAGGAGCTCCTGTGCGTGTCTGGTTGATGACAGAGTGATGTTGCTTTCACTTGCAGATAATGGCCCCAATGGTGCTTACTGGAGGATTCAGAAGTTTTGAAATACGTCTCTATCCGATTTCATCAATATGTTTCGCAACAATAAGGTTCCAAAGGTCTTGGGAGAGCTCTTTGCTTTCACCTTTCATGAGATGTTTCTTGTGTGACACCTTGGTAACGAAAAGCCTTTTTATAGACCATCAATTTACTAACCCAGCTGATATTAATTTGCACAGATAGGGAGTATAATTACTTACGGATTTCAACTGGTTCCTTGCCTTGCCTTGGAGAACTGCTTTTTCTTAGCGTGTTCAATACAAAACATAACCTTGTGGAACACCAAAATTTACAAACAGATAACGATGAGTCAAATAAGATCTGAGCCAGCAATGTTTTCTAATCAATCAATGAGAATAGTATGATCAGTAGTATGATCAGTAGTATTAAAAACCGCACTAAGGTGAAGCAACACAAGGATGGAGACAACCCTGATCAGAGGCCAGTAGTAGATCATTTACCACTTTAACCAGCGCTGTCTCCATGCTGTAATGAGGCCTAAATCCTGCCTGATACATTTCATAAATGGTATTCCTATGTATGTATGAGCATTACTGCTGTGCTACAACCTTTTTCTAGGCTCTTGGAGATAAAGGAGCAGTTTTATACTGGCCTATATTTGAGGAGCTGACAGGGGTCAAGGTGAGGTTTTTTAATCAGGGGTTTGATAGCTGCTAGTTTAAAGGATTTAGGTACATAGCCAGTGCTCAGGGAAGAATGGATTATTTGTAATAGAAGTTTCGATGGTATCTGTTTGAAGAAATGTGTATGTAAGGGATCTAGTACACAAGTTGATGATTTTGATGAGGAAATAAGTGGAATTATTTCAGTCTGTCGAAGAGAAGTAAAGCATTCTAATCACTGATCTGATGTGGTTATATTACCATCAGTTATCACTACTAAATACTGATGATGTGCATTCTTTTGTGGTGGTCTTATTCCACCACAGGTCAGTGAACATAACCTGCTGTAATCTACATCACCAAATTGCAATGGGACGGGGCCAGAGCGAACTACTGCACTGGACATTGCCTTTGCTTATTTACTCACCACTACAATATTAGTCTTAGTAACGTCTGACTGATGAAGGTGTATATCATTGGTCCCTACATGATCAATTATCTTTGAAAACCTATGTTCATCTAAGATTACCTGCTATGTCCGGTGTCGTGGCTCCTGGTATACACCAAAATAAAGCTACTGGTGCTCCTGAAGGCCTAGCTAATTTATTGAGTTGTAAGATTAAGTCTACTATAACCAGAGCTCTTTCAACAAGCTTCTCGGTGGATGCTTCATGAAGTGGAGATGAGTGGTGCTCCTGTAGGCGAGCCTCAGCATTAGCTTTGAATTTGTGATTATGCTGCTGATTCGTCACTCATTCACCAGACACCAAACAGACTCTCTGTTAATTTTAAAATCAGACTCTGTGTTAATGACTAAAAATTGGACATGTGTGCCATATAGGATGCCTATGACCTGTCTAAGATAGAGGAATATTTTTCTGCCCTTATTGGTACCAAATGGTTTTCCATAATGAACCTAAATTCTGGCAACTCTCAGGTGGAAGTTGCAGAATAAGACAAGCATAAGACTGCATTTATTTGCCCCATTTGTTTCTGGAAATTTAGTGCGTTACTAATATTTAGACTGTTACAAATGTTCCCAGCCCGTGTTAACACTTAAGGAAGAAATGTGTTGGAGACCTCCATTTCAATTAAGTGCTTGTGTTCCTGGATGACCTGACTGTCTTTTCTAATCCACTTGAGGAATATGAATGTTAAATGTCGTAATTGTCTTAGGGATTTTGGTTTATAGTTGATTCCAGACAAATAATTCTTAAAATTCAATTCTGTTTGTTTTAGTTAATTATTTTATTTATATGGCAATTTTAACAATGGACATTGTCACAAAGCAGGTTTACAGAAATCCAGATATAAGTTTGAAATTTGAAATGTATAAATTTATCCCTAATGAACAAGCCAGAGGCGACAGTTTTAAGGAAGAACTCCCTGAGGCAACCAGAGCAAGGGGGAAACCCAACCTCACCTGGGTGACACCAGATTTTAAATAATTTCTCTTCTATAACTCTATATAGTCCAAAAAGTGCCAAGTGGGTTAACAGGAACGTGAGTATGAACATCATTATAGTTTTAACTTTATGTAAATCATATCAAACTGAAGTTATCAACTGTTCAATGATGGAGACTGGAGTGTAAATTAGGGCTGCAGCTAATGATTATTTTCATAATCGATTAGTTGGCTGATTATTATTAATTTTTTTTCCAATTAATCGGAAATGGGGGAGCAAACTTTCAGTACCATTTTTTTTTCGTTTATTTAACATAAAATCCACAAACTGAGTGTTACAAATATAAACTTCCGACTAAAACTTTACACAACTGTTTGTCCAATTATATAAGACTGAAAAGAACCCAATACACACACCAGAATAAATATTATTAATTTAGGACTGTAGTTTAATTCAGTGCTTTTTGTGCATCATAAAAATAATGCATAAATACTTATATATATTATAAACTAATATATAAGTTTATATTATATAATAACAAGGTAATGTTGACATAAACAGTAGACTGAAGAAAGTCATTGTGTCATGATTTCCCCTTGAGACAGTGCTGCAGTATTGCAGTATGCTCAGAAAACCGAAACGCGTGCACCAGCCAGATACCTGAATGCGTAGCAAACGCACGCTTTTCGGTCTGCAATCACAGTAACTTTGTTTACGAAGGACACATGCTTTTGTTATGGTTGTGTTCTGTCTCTGCCCTGCTTTGTCAGTGGGTGTTTCCCGAGTGTGTGTCAATATTGTTTTCAGCTGTCCGTGTTTACCCATGATTATGTTTGTCATTTAAACCCCTCGTGTCTCTGTGCACTTTGCGCAGTATTGAGTTTACCTCATTACCAAGCGGTTGGTTCTCAGTTCTCAGTTCATGCTTCATGCTATTGACCTTGTTTCTCGTTTCACATTTTCGATTCTAGCCTCACCCAGTTCATGCCTGTTTGTATATCGCCTGACCTTTTGCCTGTTAATAGACCACGCTTTGGATTACCGTTTTGGATTTGTCTGCATATCTCCTTTAATAAAAACCTCTTATCTGCATTTGCATTCGTCCTTAACTCTATTACGTAAGAACGTGACACATTGTCGGTGACTACGTGTATATGACATCACACGCCGTTGACTAGGAAGCGGCTTATACTTCCAGCTTAAACTAAGTGGCTTATACTTATACTACTTATACTTAGTAAAAAAACCCGCTAGAGTTCCTTTTAAGACGATATTACCTTTCTAAAATTCACACACTAGACAGTGGAGTACACGTGCATAGTGTAAGTGTACAGTACGTCATTTGGGACACAATTTTAGTATTTACTCTCCGAAGCATGTTCTCAGTACATAAGTAACGTAGTGAGTAAATACACCCCGTGCCACACGCAGCCGAGCTAATCGATATTGAGATTCGTTGACAACGATTTTCATAATCGATTATTATCGATTTTATCGATTAGTTGTTGCAGCTCTAGTGTAAACTGTTCGTAGCAATTGCAGTCATTGAGGCTATCCAAGAAAGCACATCCACAGCCATCTTTATGGTATCTATGTTGTACCATCCACAGTAATCTCATAGTGATTTTTAGACTATCGATGTGGGGCCATGTGTAGCTCAACAGAGAGAGAGAGAGAGAGAGACCTAAATTTTTCTGTGAAGTACCTTGGGCATGTCATACACCACATGCAGATGGTGTACATACTGACCCAGTAAGATCTCTGTCTTGCAGAGCTGGCCCTGACCCTCCTACCAAAAGGAGTTGTGAAGTGCTTTTAGGCTTTTGCTGAGTACTACCTTTTTTTTCGATGGTTGATCAAAAGTAGTAAAGCCCTTGAATTGCCTTACATTGGAGTATCAGACACCCAAAAAGAAAGGGAAACTGTACAAGAGAGAGCACATAATGGAACACTTTCCAACTTCATCTTCCTTTCCAGGATGAGTGGACTGCTAAACATGAGACTGATTTCATGGCCATTATTGAGAGTTTGACATCTACACCTGTTCTTGCTTTGACAAATTCTAAGCTGGAAAGTTGCAAGTAATAGCTTATGCCATTTAAGGGTTATCAGTGAAGAAAACTACTTTACCCATAAGTTAGAGTATCTGGCTTTAAAATTAGCAGTTTGTGAAACATTCAGTAATTGCTTGTTTGGTGTTGACCTTACAATCGTATCTGACAACAACCCCCTGACCTATGTTATGACTTGAGTAAAGCTTGATGGAGCTGGAAACCTCTGGCTATCTCTTTAACATCACACACAGAGCACTACATGTAAATACACACTCCACACACTACATGTAAATACACACTCCCTTGAAGATCAAGCATTCCTACTGGAAAAAGAGGAAATTGATGCAAGGGAAGAGATGTCAAACACAATGCTGTCTGGCATATTTGAACACCAGTCAATTGCACCTGTGAGGGGTAAATGTTCTGTTGTCAAGTGCCTTTTTATGGTTCTGCAATCCCTGACTGCTTTATCTTCCCTGGGTAGGAGACAGTACCAAGAATGGTACATGATGATTAGTGTAGACTTTAGCTCTGGGATGGTGTCTAGCACCAGAAGCGAATGGACAATTATGGAGATGTATGTTATCAGCTTGTCAATATAGAGAGACAGACTTGCATGTTGTTCATGACGACATTGGCCATTTTGAATCTGAGCGTGGTTTTCATCATTGCCCATGAATGACTATAGATATTGATGAACAATGCTGCACGTATAAAAGGTGTTTTAGGAGAATCTTCAGTGAGCTGCCCGCTGTCACCCCACTGTATCACCCACTGTAGCTTGTGTGCATGGACTGTCATTCCCTCAAACTAGACAGCTGAGACATTTGCCATTTAATAGTCATTATTTTACTTTACTTTACAAATTTTATCACAAACTTGTGGTGGCACAAGCACTTTGGGAGAAGTTTATTTTGTGCTGTGGGTTTCCTAGTTGTGATCAGAGGAGAGCTTTTGAGGAGAGTCACAGTCTATCAAAGAGCTGTTTTGATTGATTGGAGCAGAAAAGGTGAGAAATACACCATATTATCCCTGTGAGAACCCTCTTGAGAGGTTCAACAGAACACTCCAGAGTATGCTTGAAACTCTAGAGAGGAACAACCACTGACCACACATTACCACCAGAGATGTTGTCAATCCCTTGTTCATGCATATAATCGCACAATACATGACAGTACCAGAATTTCACCATATAAATGTTTGACAGACAACCTATGTTGCCAGTTGACCTCATCCTTGGTACCAGTCCTGCAGGGAAGGGAGGACCTTCTGGAGAGTTACTCTGTTGCGGCTAAGAATTCTCACAAAATGGGACTGAATATCGAAGCAAGATTTGATGAAAGTATTAAAGCTGCTGAGCTTTATCCAGGACACAGGGTTTTAATCATGAGTTGTGCCATAAAAGGTTGAAGGACCTCATTGTACTCTCTATGAAGATCTTCTACCCTGTGGGTTCCTACCAATATTCCAGTTGTAGGTCCCAAGCCTGACCAATCCAGATAATTGAGAAAGGAGGCCACACAAGGAAGAGGAGCCACTGGTATCTGTGGAATTATTAACCACTGAGACAGATGGCTGTGTTTTGAGAACTCTTAGAGAGGATGCTACCAGTGCACCTGTTGAGCAGGAGCGCTGCTAACCACCTTCATGTTCCTCAGTGCATCATGAGAAGATATCAACAACAGAGCTAAACCCACATGCCACAAAGTATGTGCCCCAGCTCAATTAAGCCCTCAAACTGCTGAGACTGAAGTCAGCACTGATTGTACAGCTGATGTTGCTAAATTGACACAAGTGGAGCAGATCCATGATGCAGCAGTCAGTCTTGAAACATGTCAGGGATGCCAGGACTTTATTGTACTGTAATAGAGATAAAGCAGTTTTCTGTAAAAGCTGAGCATTGTTGTAATTGTGTGTGCAGACTTTTTTTGTTTGTTTTTTTTTGATACCTTCAACTGGTGGAGTTGTTTCTACTGGAGATGTTCTTAGTGGAGTTGTTCCTGCTTCTTAGCTGGACCATAACTGCACTCCTTACTCATCAAATGCAAAGCATTCTTATGGACACTTACCAATGGGTGGTAGAAACTGAGTGCACTCAGAGGGACTAAGTTGGGACTCTGGGTCCTTTTTATTTATTTTTTATATGCTTAAATGGGGATCTGTTTTAGTTAAGAATTTCTGTTATAGAACCTAACATGTTAGAAGGAAATAAGTGAAAAATAAGAGTAGAAATGAGGATCTGCTGATTCATAGAGTCAGTGGTAGGAGAGTAGTCAAGGAGGACGAGGACAGTTACTGCAAGGAGGGCCATTTCTATAGAAACCCGACTGGTTGGCATCCATGTAGTAAATTTGGTTGAAGATTTGAATACAGGTGTCTGAGCATTGGACATTTTTGGGTCTTGGATAGAAATGAAAGAAGGAAAACAAGTCTGTAGTTAGAAACATTAGTGGGTAGAGTATGGACTTATAAAGCAGAGGTGTGACTCGATCACACAAGATGGAAGGAACCAGACTAACTGTTAAGATGTATTGATCCTAGCAGTCACATTCAGAGAGGTTGATGGAGATTGTCTGGAGAAGTGTAGATGGTATTGGGTCAAATGAATCAAGTTGAATGTCAGTGACTTTCTGAGCAAACCGTATCATGAAGTCAGCAGTAAGAGTGTGTACAGGAAGAGGAGGAATGGGTTAAGTACGGAACAATTGAGATTAAGCTAATGCCATTAATGCCATTACTAGTATTCCATGTGCATATGTGTCCCTTACAGGTGGCTTCTCCAGTTTCAGACATGGCTATGAGGACTTATGTGAGAGCTCCCTACAACTTCAAGAGGGTCATGATGCTGGTGCAGCTGTTGCCCTGTCTGGGGCGCTACCTCACTTGCTGCCCTCCAGCCCTGATATTGAGAATGCTGAGCTGACAACTATTCTGCCGTTCTTGTACCTGGGAAATGAGCGTGATGCACAGGACCTTGACCAAATGCAAAGGCTGAACATTGGATACATTCTCAATGTCACCACGCACCTCCCACTATACCTCTATGACCTAGGGATATGCAAGTATAAACGCTTACCTGCCACCGACAGCAACAAGCAGAACCTACGTCAGTACTTTGAAGAAGCATTTGAATTTATAGGTATGGTAACTGCCTTCTGATTTTATCAATCAATTCACTGGTAATACCTTGAACACAGTAATCTAATAATCAAATCTTAGCTGATCAAAGATGATTCTAATGACATTTCAGCAATGCAGTGATTGTCCAGTCCAGCCATTACGAACTTTAAGTCAGTGAGACCATACAGTATGACAGCTTTTACATATTCCAAACCTTAGATACAGTGAGGAGAAATAAGTATTTGGACACTTTTCTTTTTTGTTTTTGAATATAAACTCCCGCTAAAAAGTTTGGAATCACTCAAATTGCCTTGTTTTTTTTTTTTTTTTTTTTTTTCTTGTTTTTTTTTTCTTTTTCTTGTTTTTTAAAAAAAAATTTTTTTAAAGAAAATCATTATTTTTATTTTCAATTAAAATAACAACAATACAGTGATCAGTAATACAGTCTAGACATTGTTAATGTTGTAAATGACTATTATAGCTGGAATCAGCTGATTTTGTTTACAAAGACGTGCACTACTCCCTTCACAGAACAGCGCAGATTTGCCCTAAGCAGGATAGAAAAGAAGCGTGATTCCCTACTTGAGTTCTCAGTTAGAAGCTTTATTAAATAATAACTGCAAAACAGCAGTCTCATCTTCAACAGCGAAGAGGTGACTCTGGGAGGCTGGCCTTATAGACAGAGTTCCAAAGAAAAAGCCATATCTGCAACTGCCTGATGAACAGAAAAGGTTAAAATAGGCAAAAGAACACAGACTGGACAGAGGATGCTTGGGGTGGGGGGGGAGTGTTATGGACAGACAAATGAAAGTTTGAGGTGCTTGGATCAGAGAGAAGAAAATTTGTAAGTTGCAGAACAAATGAAAAGATGCTGGAAAAGTGGAGAAAATATGATGGTCTGGGGGTGCTTTGGTGCTGGTAAAGTGAGAAATTTGCACAGGGTATAAGGAATCTTAAACAAGGAATGTTATCACTCCATTTTGCAACGCCATACCATACTCTGTGGATAGCACTTGATTGGAGCCAGTTTCATCCTAAAAAAGGATGATGACCCAAAGCACTGCTCCAAATTAAGCAAGACCTATTTAGGGAAGAAACAGTCAGCTGGTATTCTGTATGTAAAGGACTGGCCAATGCAATCACTGGATCTCAACTCTGTTGAGATGCTGTGGGAGCAGCTTGACCAGATGGAACGAAAAAGTGCCTATCCAACTTGTGGAAGGTGCTTCAGGAAGCATGGAGTGAAATTTATTCAGACTCCTCAACAAACTGACAGCTAGAACACCAAAGGTCTGCAAGACTGTAACTGCTTTGATGAGCAAAGTTTGAAGCACTAAAATGTAATTCCCGAGCAGAAACCATTATTTCTAACCTTGTTAATGGCTTGACTATATTCTCTATTGCAACTAAAAGAATGAGTTTTCATGGAAAAATGTGAAATGTTCTGAGTGATGCCAAACTTTTGAACGGTAGTATACTTCCAGAGCACATATCCACTTCAAAATATGTGTTCATAAGCATAAACAAAGATAGGTTTAAAAAACAAAACTGATAGGGGAAAAAGTATTCAGACACTATATTAAGAAACAAAACAAAACAAAACAAACCCTGATGGAGTCGGACAAATGTGAGACCTGATCAATACTCAGATTATTTGGGACGTGAATATCTGTGACCAGTACTTACAGAGCCCTGCCATAACTGCAGTATAATGCCCTTCCTCTGATGCTGCAAAGCCAACAGCAAACATGGCTACAGATACTACTATTGAAACAAAAGGTATGCTCCTTCACTGTATGGCAGCAGCAGGAACTAAAGCTGTGAGAAGACTCTGCTGAGCAGTCCAATACTATGTTTTAAAGCAGATTAGATGAGCTATTAGCAGACATGGTCCAAAAGCAAGAGCTGTTAGCAGAAACACAACAGTTACTGACGTACAGAACTTGAGGGAGCATAGTACAGCCTCCTCACATACAAGGACAGATGCTGATGTGCTGTCTTCATTCTCTGAAGATGAGGCCCAATTCGGTAGAGAGGGCTGATATCTCTCATCATTAACACAAACTAAAGACTGTGTAAAGAAGGAGCACAGCACAGCAGTGGCAATGAATGCCCTACAGGCTAGTATTAAGGCTGCCTCGGTGAAATAAAGTTCTACCCAATATGGCTGCACAAGTGTATATTCCAGTTTGTGGTATATCCACCCACACGAGTGCACATTTTAGAGCATGTTGAAGCTGTGATGTGCTTAAAGAGCAGACATACTGGCTGCAGTGACTGATGTAGAAACCCTATGCTTCAGTTGTATCAGCAATATATTGGCACACAGGCTACTGGAAGGCTACACATAGGCCCATGAAGCATTAAATGATTGCCTCCTTCTGTCTGAGATGCAAGCAAAACATACAGACACAACAGACTGACCTTAGACATGTATCTGTGCCGGGACATTATTTCCACAGAGATGGGATTGAAAGACCACAACAGCAGATGGAATGAGCTATGCAGGATGCACCAGGGACCACATTGGTGCCATAACTGCAACCCAGAACACAGAGGAGGTTTTGTGCTAGAGCAGTGTGTGATCAAGCCTTTAAAGCAAAATTGACAAACTGACAAGGGAACCTGGTGTCGGTTCTGCTGAAAGTGGGATGGTTCTCCCCTCTACACCTAGACCTTTAACCAATCCCACCCGGTATAATAGTTTTTTTGTTTGTAGTGATCTGTGATCTTTTCTAATGAATGTAATTGGGCCAAAAAGTTCTTGAACATGTAAAACAGTTAACAATGAAGAAATGAATAAATGCTGTGCAAAAATCCCACCAGGTCCAATTTGCTAACATGTTAATCACCATGGTCTTTTTGTCCCATGAGGTTCATATCTGACTGCCAGCTCCCATGAATTTTTGGATCCTGCTGAATCGCAGTCCTGATGCACACTTTTTACACAAATCTGCAATTTACTCAACTGAAGGCACGAAGCTGATAAAGATCCTTGTCTGTCCATTCTGAGTCATATTTTTTAATTATATGTTGAGATTACACCCCAATGTGTAACTTCACCCCAAGCTCCAGAACGCAGAAACAGGTAATTGGACCAATCAGACATCTCTATTTGAGACACCATCTCCTCTGAGCTCCTCACTGAGCACAAAATAAAGTAGTGCAAAGGACACCAAAATGACCATTATGACTTATGATCACAAGCCTTGACCACTTTACTTTAAAAAAAAATACATATTTATAATTTAGGACTACTGTAACATACAGTGCCCTCCAGTAATATTGGCACCCTTGGTAAATATGAGCAAAGAAGGCTGTGAAAAATTGTCTTTACTGTTTAACCTTTTGATCTTTTGTTAAAAAAATTCCACAAAAATACTCTGCTCTCGTGGATATCAAACAATTGCAAACAAAACAGGTTTATAAAAAAAAATCTTTGTTAAATATAGGTGTGCAACATTTATTGGCACCCTTTTAGTCAATACTTTGTGCTACCTCCCTTTGCCAAAATAACAGCTCTGAGTCTTCTCCTTCAGATCTGCATCTGAAATTACATTCAAAAATATTGACTAATTTAGAAAATCCAGAAGTCTGGTATGCAAAGCAGACCTTTTGGTAGGTTTGAAAGCGACATGAGAGATTTTTTTTTTTAAATTCAAACAGTAACTGTAATAGGAAAACCAGTTAGTGTTAGTAAACACTAAGCAGTTAGTCTAGGATAGCATGTAAGTAAGCAATTTGAGACACAATGGTATTTTGTTAAGCAGAGGTAGATGGATTTGTCTATCTACTAAAATAACTATAACTAAAGTAACTAAAATAGCACATACACTATTACTTTAAATGTTGCTTGATTGAATTTCAAATTATTAGCATACAAACTGTCTTTTGTATATATTTCTAAATCCATCCATCCATCTTCTATACCGCTTATCCTTCCTTCAGGGACATGGGGAAACCTGGAGCCTATCCCAGGGAGCATCGGGCACAAGGCGGGGTACACCCTGGACAGGGTGCCAGTCCATCGCAGGGCACACTCACATACATATTCACACACCCATTCATACACTACGGACATTTTGGACATGCCAATCAGCCTACCATGCATGTCTTTGGACTGGGGGAGGAAACCAGAGTACCCAGAGGAAACCCCCGCAGCACGGGGAGAACATGCAAACTCCGCACACACAGGGCCACGGTGGGAATCGAACCCCCGACCCTGGAGGTGTGAGGCAAACGTGCTAAACACTAAGCCACCGTGCACCCCTATTTCTAATATATATTTGTAAAATAAATGAATGAAACAAAAGAGGAGCTTGTTCTTTTTGGTCACAGCCCCTAGTTTGATAACCCCTGGTTTAGTTAAAGAGGTTAATTATTCCATAATGTCATAATTACATATTCAATTTTGTCCTCAAATACCCTCTCAAAAAATGATGTCAGGGTTAAATCCTGTGATTACAACAAATGACCAGTGCATCAGGACTAAATGCTGCTTCTAACCCGAGTCAATATCACGAAGCATAAACAGAATTGCGTTCAAGTTCTGAATAGCAAACTCCACCCCCCATGCTACAATCCAAGCAGCGATTTAATGTTAAGCAATCCTAGGTCTAGGTTTTAAACGGTTGTCTTTTCATCTGCATCAACAGAAGAAGCTCACCAGGCAGGCAAGGGACTGCTCATTCACTGCCAGGCGGGCGTGTCAAGGTCTGCCACTATTGTCATTGCATACCTGATGAAACACACTTGGATGACCATGACAGATGCCTACAAGTTTGTCAAGATGCGAAGGCCTATCATCTCGCCCAACCTCAACTTCATGGGCCAGCTCCTTGAGTTTGAAGAAGATCTCAATAATGGCATCACTCCTCGCATACTCACGCCCAAGCTTATTGGAGTAGAGACTGTTGTATAGAAAGGTTGATTAAGAGTGCATTCTCCTCCAAAGTATTTTTCCTTTAGTTTTTTTTTTTTTCAACCGGAAGACTGTCTGTGAATGGGATGCATGCCTCAAAGACGCAAGTTTCTACTTGTTTTCGCTTCAGCATGGATTTTGGAATATGCACGTTGTCTCTAAAGATGCCTGTGAGAAAAGATTTGTTTGGCGTGTTAGTTGTTCTTGTACTATTTTTATACCAGAGTTGACCATGATGAGCCTTATGATGAGGCTTCACTGTGCAATACTTTGAGTGAAATGCAATGGAGGTTTAATCTGTATCTATATAGTAGGTGATGGTGAACACCTTTGCAGGTCTCTACTGTATGTTCAAGATTCTATATATTTTTTAAAAAGATTAATATTGTGTTCAGTTGAATGTGAAGCCAATGTCATTGGCATGAATGTTTATTAGATATATTTTTATTTTTTAAAAGATGGAAGGAAATGGTTTTTTGGTCTGTATATCATACCAAATAATTTTGCTTAATTCCTCTTTGATAAAATCTCAACGGCTCTGTGTATGTTTGTCTCTGGCACTTCTACTGTGGTTATTCCTGGTGCCAGAAATATGTCCAAATAAGAAATCTATGCTGCATGAACACCCAAGACATAAATATTAATATTCAACTGTAATCCTCTTTTATTGTTATATGATATTTACCATATACTGTGGTCTTAAATTACACTGTTACCTTACTCAATGCTCCAAATATCATCTTGACATCTGCTTTTTTTTTCTTTTCAGCTTGTTTGTGTGTGAATGTAGGAGAACAACCAAAAGATTATGGTGTTCTATTACAAAATTCTCTTATTTCTAGTAACATTCTAGCCAGCTGAAATGCTCTGACCTCTAACTGGGTACTTAGTCAAAAATATATAAAGGAGACAGTTTTTTAATTGGTAGTAAATGTGGATAACTGATTAATGCAACAATGTCCATCATTTGTACTTAATTCCATTGCAAAGCTACCAAAGTTTCTTTGGAAACATTAAGCACTGGTGTTAACTGGAGTTATACGACGTCTCGACTCTATTTTCTTTCCTGTTCTTTAATGTAAAGTAAGCAAACTGAAAATACTCTGTTTTGAGTGACACAGCAGCACGGCTTTCTTTACAGGATTATCATATTTAGCTATTCAAACTAAGGATAAAATGTTTTCTTTGGGATTAAAGCCATGGTTTGCAGTCATTCATAATTTGTTTAGTTCATCTAATTTATAAGTAAGGGGTGATCTGTTTATTTCTCTATCAAAATGACACAGAGGGATATTATAAATAATTTCATAATGAAACTTTAAGCCAACTGGCTGTAATTTTGAAAGCTTTGTCTGGCATTATAGTTATCACTTTACTACGTACTTAGCACAACGTTAATATCATTAACATTTAGCCACACTTTGAACTTTGTTTTTATGCTTTTTATTTAAAACAAAGTTGCATATGCAAGCAGTTACCGTCAGAGGATTTTACTTCGACTTCGAAACTTATATAAATGCAACTTTAATATAAAATAAATACAGAAAAATAAGCAGATGCTCCAAAAAGGAGTAACAAACAGTTAGCCTTCAAGAAAAAGGAGGGGAAAAAAAAACCCAAATTGAGACGCTATACTGTTTTGAGATTATGTAAGATAGTTGAGTGTAAAATGTGTATTAATTTAAAATTCATAAAAATAATTTTTATGCATATTTTCAAAAGCAGAAAGTCTTTTGTCACTGCTTTAAAAAACAAAACAAACAAACAAAACTAAACAGATTAGGCCTTAATTCGCATTAAATACCAGTGTTTAAAACATTGTTGTTTAAGAAATGAGCCTGAATGTCCTCACTGCTCACTTAATAAAACTGCAATGTGTAAAATTGTTGCTTGTGTATATACACTATATACCTTACTTTATTTGTATATTCAATTCATTTGACCTCCTTCTTGAAATGATTTGTATATTGTCACTTCTGTGAAACATTTATGTATGGTCAGATGGTGCAAATGATTGTGCAACTGAAACAAAAAGGTAAACCAATATTTCTGGGGTATATATATGGAGTGTTTATGTGGGTTTGCTGTTTTATATACAGTGTTATACAGTATACAGTTGATATTTTAAGAGTGACTCAAAAAGAAACAGCAAGATATGTATTATGTGTGCCTGTAGTCTGATATACCATAGATAATCGTGTCTCTTTCTGTCTATGCATTATGTTAGGTGTGATCATTAGTGTGTTTTCGCACTGGCTCAGAAAAAGGTGCTATATTAATGGAGGCCTTCTAAACCTTATTTGTGATATGTTCTGGTACATTATTTTCTTTCCCCAAGGTTAAAGCAGTTTATATTTATCATTATTGCTTTTAATCTTAATTACAAAGGTTAAATCCTGACATATGATTTGGAAATAAAACAAAAGAAGTGCAAAAAAAAAAAAAAAAATCCATATAATGAACTGTACTGTGATTTTTTTTTTTTGTAAAGGTAATATCTGAGAATATCTTTAAGCCTGTAATCTGTCTGGCTGTTCTGTTTTTGTATGGATTGTTATTGCTTGCAAATTTTTTTATTACAACTAAAATCCAAGCTAAAAAAAAATAATCTCTGTGCAGTTATTGAATTATGTCACATTCATAACACTGCCCTATATTTACCCAGTCCCTGTGGGCCTCTGTGTACTGGCCCATGCTTACAAAGGTCGAATTCTCTTCATAAGGAACAGACCCCAAAATAAATCTGATGAGATGCCCGCTTCATTATCAGTATCCCGTCAACACTCTGCAGGCCCACAGCACCAGAATAGCCTGGGTCTTAACACTGCTAAAAGAATTGCTTCATAGACATATTAGGCAAGGCAGCACCAGCAAACACAGAGCAGAAGCCCAGAGAGTCCTTGTCTCAGATACATCTACAGTTAACAACATAATTATTGGCACCCCTCAAGAAAATGAGTAAAAATTACTATAGTGATATTTTGAGCTTAAACAAATGTAGACAACTATATAGCTTTAGCATAACACAATATTTTTCAGTTAGACATCTTAAGTGCTATTTTATTCTGCAAAATTTAGTTTCAGAATAATCTGCACTTGCACACTTATTTGGGGAAGCCCTCTCTATAGAGAATAACAGCACAGAGCCTATTCCTGTATTGTCTAAAATGGTTGAGACTTGTAGGGATTTTAGCTCCTCCTCCATTCTGAACATTATAGGCTTCTTGCAACATTTGTGCAACCACTATTGGGATGATTGGATGTATGTTTGTAGTCATTATCTTTCTTAAATAGTTTTAACCAGCTAGCAGATTTTTGGGCTTTTTTTTTTTGTGAATTGGGGCTTTCCCCAGCTGAATTACTCAGTTGACATGGTGGCATAATGAGCATTTGTGTGGGTTATAGGTTTTTGATGGGATGGAGTTTGGGTCCCAGTTAGGACCAGTCCCAAATAGGGCTCATAAAAATTTCTCTGTGGGACCCATGTGCCTTAGGCAATGTGAGCACCTACTTGGGCATAGGTGAGTTACAAGTGGGGCCCATGTGAACCACCATCCACTGGCCCCAGATGAGTTCCATTTATATCATCTTGTTTGGGCTACCACCCCCTTGGCCCCACATATTCCCCTTATTTTGTTCTGGGTGTTAAACTGACTGTACTTTATGTTACAGCAACATGACAAAACACAGAAAACTTGACAGAATAAAGGACTCAAAATTGTAAATTGACAACAAAGTATAAGAAGACAGTGACAAGCAAAAACTATTATAATACCAATAATGTCTACTGTAATTGTTTAATACATTTTAAATGTAAGAGTTATTCAATTACAGTTACAGAAAAATTAACATTTTAAAATGTCAACTCATATGCCTCACATTTTCTTACATTTAACAATAAAGAAAATATTAACAATTACAGTATTATTATTATCAACAGCAATAATGTTAAGGAGACACTCAAAGGAACCTATATAATGACAAAAAAATTACATCATGTGGACAGCAGGGTGCGTGTGCGTCGGTTACCCGGGGAAGAGGTGGCACCAGGACGCACTATGGGAAGAAGGCAAGCTGGCGGCGGAAGTGTGATGCTCTGGGCAATGTTCTGCTGGGAAACCGTAGGTCCACCCACATTTATGTGGATGTTACTTTGACACGTACCAGCTACCTAAACATTGTTCCAGACCAAGTACACTCCTTCATGGCAAATGGTATTCCCTAATGGAGGTGGCCTCTTTCAGCAGGATAACAAATTGTTCAGGAATGTTTTGAGGAACATGAGAAACTGTTCAATGTGTTGACTTGGCCTCCAAATTCCACAGACATCAATCCGATCGAGCATCTGTGGGATGTGCTAGACAAACAACTCCGATCCATGGAGGTCCCACCTCACAACTTACCGGACTTAAAGGATCTGCTGCTAACATCTCAGTGCCAGATACCACAGCACACCTTCAGAGGTCTTGTGGAGTCCATGCCTCGACGGGTCAGAGCTGTTTTGGTGGCATAAAGGGGAGTTACATAATATTAGGCAGGTAATTTTAATGTTGTAGCTGATCGGTGTATGTGCTCCATAATGTTCTAGCACATTTTTGATACAATGCAAGCCTTCATGTTCTTAGATCTTAGATCTTCTTAGGTCAGGGTGAAATTTTTTCTTGTATAGACAGACTCACTACTCCAAGACAATACAGAAATCTGCATAATCTAAGATGCATCTAACTATTGGCATCTCAGCTATAGCATATCTGGGGGAAGTTGACACAGGAAGGTAGGGTTGTGCCATGTCGTGTTTGTCATGGAAAAATCCAAGTTCACCTTGTCCAGTGATATTGGCAGTTGAAATGACAGATTTAATCTGCACTGACATCAGAACTGTGTTAGGTTACATTCACAACACAAATAGAATAGTTGCTTGAATTAGGTCTACCAACCTAAAACAGTGGCACAACTGTACGTTAGTACAACCCTGCAGAAGTTGGAAGATTCAGTGATCTGCAATATTGAATCACAGTCACCGATGACCTGTTTGTTGACCAACAGAAATTCCTTCGTCTTAGCATCAGTTATTTTGAGAAGAATGTCTTAAGTATTGAAAACCTTCACCGTCCTTGTTCATTGCTTTCACAAAAGGTTTTATCACATGCCACTGCTGCTCATACATTGTGGCACCTTTATTAGCTCCCTCTATGCTCCATGTCTCTGGTGACCTTGGTATTGGCAGAATGTCATCATGTGGCACTGGCTTCATGGCTGAAGGCACATTGGGATATTTCTTGTTCTTAGCAGAGAAGCCAGAGACATTCATACGAACTCTGTTATGTTCCCTCTGTTCTCACCATATCATTGGGTTAGCAACTGGCAAAGATGCTAGCATTTTGTTCAACAAATGTGAGGCTCTGACTTAATCACTAATTTTACAACCAAAGCAGAGCTCTAGACTTTCTTAATAAGTGCAGTCATGGTCCATTTTTAAGATTTTATTCAGTGGTCACCAAGAATGCTCCTGGAGATCTACGTTCCTGAAGACTTTAGTGCCAACCAGAATTGTGCCCACCTGACCATCTAATCATTGCCTTAAGAAGTTCTTGATAAATTTAAACAGAGGTGTTAGATTTTGGTGGGAGATGAAACCTGCAGGAAGGTAGATCTCCAGAAACAGGGTTGGTGAACACTGGTTTAAGTGTATATTTGCCACAAATGAAACGGAATGTATTGTGGATGTTGCAACATTGGCATGACAATTTTGCTAGGGGAATATTGATTTCCCCCTCCACTGCTTGCAATTTTCCCTTTTAAAATATTGTGGTAAACAATGTAGGTTTAAGTAGAGTACCAGGAAGGCGTAATATCACCACCTGTACTGCTGGGAGGGTCAATACAAAACTGCACATTAAACAGTAAAATAAATAAATAAATATTATAAAACAGTACATTTAATTCAGTATCACCCTTTCACAAATTATAATAAAAGTATAATCTCCACATGGCTGACATTTTTTACTGCTGATGCAGGTCAAAGCTTTTGAGCATCTGCAGGGAAGTGCAGGACTGAGCAGAAGTGCTGATTAAAAAAATGAATAAAAACAGAGTGCTTAATCACTTTCTCTCGAACATTTTTGAAAAAAAACTATATTTAAGAAGAAATAGGACTGAAGAGACCCTTATTTATGAATCATAAACAACGCAAAGCATTGTCCGCATAAAACTAAATAAATCAAAAACAATCTAAAACTAAAAAGTACTACAGGTTCATCCTATCTTCAAAATAAGTAAATAACTTTATAGGATGTCCCAAAATATTGAATGAATAAACAAAGTCTCTCTGACCTTGTGAAAATGATCGATTGAAACATAAGCTCCGTACATCTAGTGGAAAGCCTTTCCAGAAGAGTGGAGCTTATTATAACAGCAAAGGGGGAATAAATCTGGAATGGAATATTCAACAATCATGTGTGTGGGGGTGTGTTTTGGTCAGGTGTCCACAAACCTTTGGCCATATAGTGTATGTTTAAAGTTAGCAAAGTCAAGCACACAATTATGACCGATTTTGAAAAGAAAGTCACAGTTACTACTGGAGCCTTCAAAACACCTGCACAAAAATTCCATTCCAGATTAATAAGTCTATTGGCCTTTTATTTATTTTATTATTAACCCTAAGTTATTTTTACATATTTTTTTACATGACAACTCAGATGTTAAACTGCAGAACTCCTTCGCGAAATGCATGAAAGGTTGGCAGGTCTAGTAATAGAAGGATTTATTTATTTATTTTTAAATGTGTCGTTTAACAAAGAAAAACTTATAATGGTTGATCTGGTGAAGTTTTTATGATGAGATGTTTATTTAGCATTTATGAATGAAGTCTCCAGTGTCACACCATTAACTTTTAATTTTATTAAGTAAAAATATTTAAAAAGATTGATGTGTTGTTCATTAGTACACTTAAAAAAAAAAAAAACAATTATATATACATAATCAACGTTCGCCTCACACCAGGGTCGGGGGTTCGATTCCCGCGGCTCTGTGTGTGCGGAGTTTGCATGTTCTCCCCGTGCTGCGGGGGTTTCCTCCCCGAGTCCAAAGACATGCATGGTAGGCTGATTGGCATGTCTAAAGTGTCCGTAGTGTATGAATGGGTGTGTGAGTGTGTATGTGATTGTGCCCTGTGATGGACTGGCACCCTGTCCAGGGTGTACCCCGCCTTGTGCCCGATGCTCCCTGGGATAGGCTCCAGGTTCCCCCGCGACCCAGAAGAAGGAGTAAGCGGTAGAAGATGGATGGATGGATATACATAATCATTAGCAAATTGCTGTGGTATTAAGGGGAGTAACACTTTGGACCTTGCTATTAGACAAAAATAATCCACTTATTATTGGGTGGTAACAGCAACTCCACTTCCTGTCAGGCTACATCACACCAGCATGGATTACTTTCATATAACAGAATGGTCAGTCATGTGTTATTCCATAATTAACATGCCATGTCTACGCTCGTCACTGATTCATCTTTTTCTGTGACGAACATCTGAAGGATCCTGAAACTCTTCCCTATCTGGTCAACTTTAATATCTGTGCTTTAGAACTTGGAAGTAAGTAGTATTGAGCTGCTTTTCTTCTTCCTTCGAGTGGACACATTAACATAACGCATAATTATATTTAAAAAAATAAAAAATACATTATGTAGGTGATGGGACTAAAGTTGAGCCATTTGGTCTAAAGCCAAAGCATAACATTTGGCACAAAACCAAATAGCCTACAGCCCAGCACCCAGGTAACACCATTCCTGTGATGAAGCACGGTGATGGCAGCATCATGCTCTGAAGGACCATGCACAGGACAAAAACTACAAAGGAATGGCTTGAAAAAAAAAACAAAAAAAACATCTAAGGTTTGTTTTGGAATGGCCGAGTCAAAAACCAGACTTTAATTCAGTTGAAAATCTGAAAATGTTGACCTGAAAATTGAGGAATGGAAGAAAATGCCAGAATAAAACATGTGGAAAGCTTATAAACACACACTCAAAACAACTCAAATCTGTAATTGCTACAAAAGGACAATTCACACAGGGTTGTTTTTTTAAAGGAAGTTTTAGACTTATTTATTTATTTACTTACAAATAATTCAGAGGACATCTAAATACTTTAATCTTTACTCCTGTAGAAAGACAGTTCAAAAGAACCAGGAAAATAAATCAATTACAACATGTTTAAATTTGCTGTTGCAATAAAGTAAAAATATTAATCAACACCTTTGGGGGGGGGGTACTTTCTGGAGGCTCTGTATATCAATGGTTGACAGGGATGTGTAATATACAGTGATGTGTGTTCAGTAAAACAAAAGTATTTAAATTGCACTGCTCTATTAGAAATAAAACATCCAAACATGTAACCAGTAAATGTTCAAATTTAAGACTGTTGGGTAACAAGTTAAGTATCAGTAAACCCTCATAAACTGCAAAAAAAAAAAAAAAAAAAAAAAAAAAAAAAAACAACCTGTAACCAAACACTGAGAATAAAGCACAAGTAAGCAAAACATTTCCCGTGTATAAATGCATAAACTCCATAAATGCACACAATGTAGTTTAGATAGAGTTTGTGAGGCACATCCTATTCAAACGTTCCTTCTTTCCTCTTAATATGGATTATGGCCAATTCTGGACCCAGATTTCCAGAAACATCATGCTCCTGGAGTGCTGTAAATGCAGTGTCTAGGATCATTTCTGTTTACGCTATAATGTGCACATCCTCCCACATGTATAACATTAACTGCACCATTATCTTCTTTAGCTGTTGGTCAACATTATATGCAGCACCCAGTGATACGAGGTATGAAACAACAGAACCGATCTGGCCAGTGTACCATGCCATGTTTACTGTGTCATTTTGAGTATCAAAAGAACTACAAGGGATACAACAAGTAATCTGCTTTGCTTAAGTACTTTGCTCATCATTTCTCACACCGGACATCACTTTGTGTAAATTTTGCCTTCGCTTTACTTTGTTTTGCTCCTTTCCTGAAGCTTTGTTTGCCTCTGTGCTTGTTTGTGGATCCAAATTAAGCTCATAAACTGACTAAATTTGTGGCTAACATATAAACAATGGCTATCCATTTGCATCACATTCGGTGGCAATGTCTAAAAATAGATTTAATTACAGTTGATATAAAAAGTCTACACACCCCGGTGTGTCCAGAGTACACACGAACCATTTGTCACTACAGTGTTGAGGGTCTGGGTCTTTCAGGATGTAAGTAAGTAAGTAAGTAAGTAAGCAAGCAAGTAAATTTTATCTAGAAAGCACATTTAACACAGCAAAGCTGACCAAAATGCTGAACAGAGTAAAGAAAAGTAAAATAGAAAACAGAATAAAACCAAATAAAGACAGACAATAAACACTAGTAAACAAAACACCTAGGAGAAGACATATGCTTTCAGCTTCTTTTTAAAAATGGTAAATGAGGGTACGAGGCAGATGTCCAGTTGCAATTGATTCCATAAACGAGGGGCAGCGACTAAAAAAGCTCTACCCCCCTTAGTTTTTAAACGGGACCGAGGGACATACAAAAGACACCTATCAGAAGATCTTAAAAATCTTAAAAATACAGGATGGCTGTACATGCCTGCAGACTCTCAACACTGTAGTGAGAAATGGTTTCTGTGTACCCTGGACACTCCCACCATTTCATAGACAATATTTTTCACAGTGCTGCCATTTGGAGTGATCTCTAAGGATGATTAAATACATTACAAATACATACTTTTGAAATAATCGTTCAGGAATTTCAACTTGAAAATGGCAGCAAAGAAAAAGACATTTTCTCAAACCCCTTTTCCTTTTGAATCGTATTTTAGAATACATTTCCTTCGCATACACTCACAACAAAACAAAAAACAACAACAATTAATTAAAACATTTAAGGCCAACTTTCTCTAACACTCAATTAAAATCATACCCTGTAAAAGATTAACTCTCAAAATTCAAGCTTCAAAATTCAAGCATGTGAAAGATTGTTAAAGAGTCATAAACAGTTCATCGAATGAGTCGAAGTTCATTCATTTCACTGAAGATTATCTCAAATCAAACGGGCCATTACATCCTTCAAGGAAATAAATTAACCATCAGCATGATGCCTCTCTTAATACTTGTGGAAAGAGACTCGAAACTAACCTTACCTTCTGTAAAACCTAAGCAAAGCTGCAGTGTGTTTAAAAAAACAAAAACAAAAAAAAAACCCCACACACTGCCCTTTGAGTGCCACTATTATGGCACGTGGCAGCAAATCAGCAGTAGCTTTTGCTAAAGTCACATAAACTCGCTTTTTTTTTTAAACTAAGACTTAGTAATCCATCCCTTCTTCACTTTCATACCAGTCTGAAGGAGCGTCTGTTCCAAAATAACGGTCCCCGAAGTTTCCTGTAAAAGAACGGCATCACCGATTATGCTGATTATCCTTGAAAGAAATGTTTCGAACCAAAAGGTCTCCATTGTGTTACTTTTAATTTTTAAATTAATCGATAGATTTTTCCAAATTAATTAATTAATTAATGCCACAGCTTCAAAGGTTGCTAGGGTCAGAGGTCAGAGTCAAACATTGTACCCATGTACCCAAAAACAGCTGTGAATTAAAGGTGCACTACAGTACATGGCTGAGAAAACCCCTTCACTACACCTACATCTCAGTCACACGCAGTTACACAAGACGCAGAATTACCCTACATTCACTCTTGCTCACTGTTAGTCTCTTGTGGGCGTTGAGTGAGCGCTTTGGTGTCGCATGTGGGTGGGGCGTGTAATACAGCTCAGCATTTACTATAGCAGACGATTTGTTCTTAAAATTACTGGGAGTATTTTAATAAAATGAAAAAAAAGGGTGAAAAATCGGTTGTTTGATGTACACGTTAGATGCCAGGCGCATTCGTATTAGCCACACAAGCTAACTGTACTAGCTACAAACACTCTCCAGAGACCCCAATGATCTTTGCAATTTTCTTCAGAGCTTCATTTTAATTTTTGTTTTGCCTCATATACACATTTACAGATTGGTGTCGTCTGGTTCTATACACAGTTTTATGTTTTTATTCCTTTTTCTTTCGAGTCAGGCAGGACATAGGAAGTAATTTCAGGTAGGAATTAAAGCTGTGAGGTTGAATGAAAAAATGTTGTACTACTAAATGTGGCACCATATGACTGGTTCGAGACAATCATTTGGATTTGTTGCTTTACTATGTTGTATCTAATTTGCATAAATTCGAGCAAATCTCAACTCTGTCACTGAAATCGCAGCTCCGTGTATATAGAGGTATATAGAAAATGAACAGTAGCCTGTTGCTTTGTTGCTCCCAAGTGTGAACATACATTTTAGCAACATTGCTCCTGGACATATACGTAAAGGCAATCTGTACAAAGCTTTGAATTGTTTGAATGGACAGCTTTATGGAACAAATTAAGTAGATACTTTTTCATTACAAAAACTTCCGCTTGGCGGGGACAGTGGTGGCTTGGCGGTTAAGGCTCTGGGTTACTGATCGGAAGGTCGGGGGTTCAAGCCCCAGCACTGCCAAACTGCCACTGTTGGGCCCTTGAGCAAGGCCCTTAACCCTCTCTGCTCCAGGGGCGCTGTATCATGGCTGACCCTGCACCCTGACCCCAACTTGCTGGGGTATGCGAAGAAAGGAATTTCACTGTGCATACGTATATGTGATAAATAAAGACTCATCATCATTATCATAACTCTGCTTTCAAGCAGCTGAATGGCCTTTTAACTAGCAATGCTAACATGCTAGTTAGTGATGCTAAGAGCTTATTAGAAAGAATAAAGGATATGATGATTTGTGAACATCCTCAGAAATCAGTAAGAACGGTCGTGACTGTTTTTGTTAATGCTAACTAGTTGAGTTGTGTGTATATGGGCACTAGAAGTAAATAAACATCAATCAAATTATATTTAACTGTTAGAGACCTAATCTTGACTATTTTTTTTGTGTGCAAATCTTGCCTAATGAACATTCAGTGCTGAATCGTGTCTGTGTGGGATTTATACAGACAACATTTTGGACACTAGCACAAACTCGAACCCCTTCTCAGGTGAAATATTCCTTTACATGTAGACTAACTTACCAATGCCTGGGATGATGTGAAACTCATCATTGACCTTCTTGTCCACAGCTGTGGTGATGATGCGCACCTTGGGAAAGGCATAGGCTACGGAGTGAACACCCATCTCAGCCATCAGCAGAGACAGCAGAAATATCTTATCCTCCTCAACATCATGGTCCTGAAACCAAGGCACAAGGCACATTGTGATAATGCCCTGCTCCCTACTTATCAAATACATACACAGTGAACTGCAGGAATGCACAGATGGCCTATGATCGTTTGCTGTTTAATTTAAGTAACTTCTGTACTTTCATGAAATTACTGTGCCTTTTCCTCTGTAGATATGGCAGATTAATATTCAAATCAGCTATTGTGTTCAGCATTGAATTTATTTGTGAGGTCACACTCCACCGTTTAATGGCTGACATGAAAGCAGACACTCACGGCTTTAAGAATGTTATAAATCTTTAAATGCTTTCATTTTATTGTGGCAGTTGTACACAGTGTTTTTCCTTAAAAAAAAAAAAAAAAAAAAAGCTTTAGTTGTGCTCTCTGTTTTATATTTGTACCAATGTTAAAACATAGTCATGATACTCTACACACAGAAACCCAACAGCGTTCTGACTCATCTTATAACAGACTTGCGGTGAGAAAATAATTCATTTGTTTGTACTGATTGAAAATGTCTAATAAGTCGATTTCCATTCCGCAGGCAAAATGGAACGCCAGTGTACTGTGAGAAAGGGTTAGAACGTAAACACCGATTCTGTGAATTGCAAATTTAAAGGATAATGATTAAAAAAAAAAACGTAATTGGCACCAGATTACTCGGGCTACATACGAGTAAAACTCGAACAGCCATGAGAGCAGCTGCGCCTGTGGACACGGTGCTGTCCATCAGAATCACGTAGTCCTCACTGATGTCCTTCGGCAAGCGCAGGTAATGGAGCTGGGAAGCAAGTCAGATTATCAAAAGGATCAATTAGGCACAAACACTTAAAACATTTTCGTTTCAGTCACGTATCCTAAAACAAGCAGAACTCAGCAACTACCAAGAACTGCCAGCAAAAGTCTAGTCCTACTTGTTACTAATGCCTCAAATACCCTTCATATATACTTCAGACAAGCTACTGAAGAAAAACCATTGTCCATGCTGTGACCCTGACCCTGTTTGGACCCTATTTCAAAATCTGAATCAGTTCATCTGCTGTTTAAAATGATAATTCCTTATACATCCTACAAACATTAAACCACTCGTTCTTGAGACACACATGCGTCGTGGTTCTCTCATGAACGCACGTCAGAGATCTATGCGGAAATGAAGATATTTTGTGAATAAAAACTTAATTTTAGTTTTTTTGTGCGCACAAAGCATCCATATCGCTTCATTTTGGTTACCGGACTGTAAACGGAGGGACAGAAATCTCCCAGGTTTCATTAAAATGTCTTCATTTGTGTTCCCAAGATGAACGAAAGTCTTATGGATTTGGGACGACATGAGGGGGAGTAATTGAGGACAGAATTTTCATTTTTGGGTTAACTATCCCCTTTAACGACCTTGCTCAAGGGCTCAACGGTGGCAGCTTGGAGGTGTTGGGGCTTGAACCCATGAACTTTTGATATATACTGAGTATATAGAGTGGCAGATGGATGAAAAAGCATTACAACAACACAGAATAATCTCACTGCATACCATCATATTAATAAATAAAGCAAGGGTCAAATTACTATTTGTTCAAAACAAACTTTCAGTCCTAAGACTTTATTTTAATACATTTCCAACAATTTTACATCACGATAAATGAGTTTAATTATTATCTATCAGGTCAGGGAGGATTGATGATATCATTGGTGAAAGAGGATTAACTTGGTTGCATCCAAAATTGTCAAACTGTCACAGGCACAACCTTGGAGCCCGGACCACAAAAGTTTCTGCATCATTTGATATTATATGGCACAGGTTCCCCTCAATGTCCTTGGCATTTGAAAGTAGAGGTGTACATCAGGACTGGGATCCAGCAGGCAGGAGAGGACAGGCACAAGAAGCTTGTAGGATGAAGAAAGGCCATGTTGCCGTCCACAGAAAATGTCAGATCCCTCACGTGTCAACACTATTTTTCAGTATGGAATAATCCATATATTAAAATAGGGGGAAAAAAACCTCTGATTTGGGGACAATGGTTTAGAAGTGGAATACGTACTCTAAAGGACTTATTTACTGTAGTAGTGATGAGCTTTTATCTTATAAAAATTTAGATGGAAAATTTCATTTAGTGAAAATTTTCATTTTCAATGAAATTTTCAACAGAATTGAAATTCAATTCATTGAATTAAATTTTCAATGAAAATTTTCATTTAGAAAATTTCATTTATATAATATATATTACATAATATATAATATATAAATTATATATAGTTTGTTTTCTTGTTTCATACTGTGTGTTTAAACTGTCAGTATTGAGTGCGTTATATAATGTAAAAGGAACACCAATTAAAATTTAATTAAGAAAAAAAAAAAAAAAAAGAAAGGCCATGTTGATAGCACACTGGATGTTCTTGTATGAGAAGCGGCTTTATTCACTCTAACAGCTGAATTCATGTTTGATACAGCAGTGACCTGTAGATCACATGTCTGCCATGTGCTCAAGGTTGTGTGTTTGAAGTAAGCTGAACACCCACTAGGGTGTAATTCGACAAATTTCCCAATAAAAATGTGCTACCAGCTCATACTCATTAACTGATTGCTGCAAAGGCAACAAGATTTTGTTGTTTCCATCACAGTTGAGCAAACCTACAAAATCAACTACTGTATTCGCCGGGACTGTATGTGGGGTTGCAGGTGTTCTGAGCACTTTAAGCACTTTACTTTTGACATTACCCATCACATGCATGAAACTATTTACAACTAAATTCATTTGCATGGCAATGATTTTCAAGTATTTAACAACGTGTACACAGTGTGGATCAGAAGCATAAATTATTCCTAGTGCTGGCTTTGTAATGGCTTGTAGCCACCAATTAGTAGGATATTAAAAAGGCTAGCTATATTTGCACTCCAGTTGGTGGATACAATTGAATGGCATTTATTTAGAGTCAAATCCACAGTCCTCAATCTACAACAGAGGCAGAAAGAGATAGAGAGATGTATTATTATTATTATTATTATTATTATTAATAACAATAATAATAGTAAAAATAATAATAATAATAATAATAATAATAATAATAATAATAATAATCTGGCTACCCCAGAGAGGTAAAGTCAAAATGAGTAAAAGGGCAAACAAAAAAAATGGATATTACAATATGAGGCTTTGCAAGTAAGACAGTAAATAGACTGCAGACTGGAGATAAGCAATCGAACTGAATGATTAATAGACTGTGCAATAAAACTAAGTACCTCAGGCTCCCCACTGTCATGGTTTGTCTGGATAAGAATTTTTCCCAGTCGAATATCTTTACACACTGCCATCAAGGCCTGCTCCATTGTCTCCCCTGCACGCAGAATGGACACTCCAGTAATCTACACACAAACACACACACTGCCTGTAACCACAGAGAGCTTTACAATCTCAAAAAAAATTTTTTTTTGCAGTGACCTGAGCAGAACCTCAGTAAAAATGTATTATTAATATCCTGAATGAGGACTATGGTGACTTCAGCAAACGTACATCTCAACAGATGTATTCAAACTGTTTCCACATGAGTCCCACTTTGCAGTTGTTTTGGGAACTTGCGCCCCCTTTATCCCCCTAGGTCAAAAAAGACCCATGTCAAATTATATAAAAAATAAACATGTTTATGAAATGAAATAAAACAAAAACAGTAAGAAATAACAGGACATTTTTTATACAGTGCCTTCCACTAATATTGGCACCCTTAGTAAATATGAGCAAAGAAAGCTGTGAAAAATTGTCTATTGTTTAATCTATTGATCTTTTGTTAAAACATTTTACAAAAATACTCTGTTCTCATGGATATCAAACAAATACAACACAGGTTTATGCAAAAAAAAAAAATCTTTGTTAAAACATGTGTGTGCAACAATTATTGGCACCCCTATTAATTCATATGAGAAAAATATATTTGAAGTATATTCTAATTGATATTTGACATTGTTCAACCATGACTTCCTGTTTCACAGGTGTATAAATAATGGGAAGTTGCTATAAGAAAATAGCACAAGCATTGGAAATGCCCATTTCCACCATCAGGGCAATAATTAAGAAGTTCCAGTCAACTGGAAATATTATAAATCAACCTGGAATTGGACGCATCTCTCTATCGTCTCAACACACTGTGAAGAGGATGGTTCGAGTGCCCAAAAAATCTCGAAGGATCACAGCTGAAGAATTGCCGAAGTAAGTCTAATGAAATCCTCCTGAAACTATGAATGGTTTCTGACTGTCTGTCACGGATATCCTGAAAGAACTCTGGACTTCAGTTCCCAGCAGCCACTGCACCTCTGCATCACTGTCACATGACCACCTGCACCTGATTCTCATTCATGTTAAGGAGCACTTGTGTGAATACAGTCACAGTTTGCAATGCACTTTATCTTGCTTTGATTGTCTTCTGTTGCCATGTAATGCTCTCTCGTTCCCTATGTATTGTTTTGTGTTTTTCATTTTCATGTGTTCATAGTGTCTTTTGGTGTTTTGTTTTGTTATTGATTAAACTTTAAACCTGCACCCATCTCCGCCTTGAAATCTTGATCCTGTCTTAGGAGAGCAAAGCAGCAAACAGCATTTAAAAATCACTGTCCAATTATAGTTATCATCAAAGTGATTTAAGTGTTAGATTTGAAATTTTGCTGTAGGTCTATTTAATGTTTTTCCCCACTACTCAGCTTCTAGAAAAAGTCAGTTGTGCTCAAACTCTAGCCCCATTTAAAACCAGACTGAAAACACATATTCAGCCTCACATTTACTGCCTAAACACTATGCTGCACTCTACTGATTGATCTAGATCAGTTTAGCGCTGTAACTTTTCCCCTTTTTACCCGTTACATTTTTTAAATCCTTTTTATCTCCTGCTCATTTTAATTTCTTACCTTAATTTCTTGTTCTTATTTTTTTTTATTTTTTATAAATACTTAGTATTTTCTTTACATAAAGTGCTTCGAATTACCATTGTGTATGAAATGTGCTATATAAATAAACTTGCCTAAATGGAACGCTCAAAAATAGAGGTCGATCGATTGGTTGGTTTCACCGATTAATTGGCACCGATGGCCAATAGCTAGATCTATCGGTTATCGGCAAAAATCCATACCAGTAGTTTTTCCCCCGATTGTGTCCATTGCGGGAGCGGCGGAGAAGGGTCCACTGTCATTATACGAGAGTGGTCTCTAGAGGTGAAATCAAAACTACCACTGAAAAATTTTGTTGTGTTATTTGAAGTGTTTTTTGATTCAGTCTTTATTTTTATTTGGAGTGTTACTTTTTGGTTCAGTTTGGATGCATATCATTTATATATTTTATATATATATATATATATATATATATATATATATATATATATATACACACACACACACACACACACACATACACACAGACACATACATACATATATACACACACATCAATTTTTAAAAATATTCAGTTGAGTAATTGGTTATCGGCAGGTACTCCCCTACTTGAGTTATTGGTAAAATCCACTATTGGTCGACCTCTAGTCAAAACATCTACACAACTGTTAATTTCGGTTGGCTAATCTGATATATCTGTCATTTAAAGATTTCTTTTTTGGTATTTTCCATCTCACCTGTAATTCCTTCACACCCTACAGTTTGAATGCCTCTGCTATAAGCTCATAGATCTGTGAATCTGTGAACCCAACTAAAAGCTGTACATTTAGCAGCAGAACAGAACACTCTTGGAACTAAATTGTCTGAAAAAATGTAAAAGGTCTGAAATCACAACTAACCCTTTTCCCACTGAGTCTTTTCCCCTCATATATTGTCCCTTGGGGTGTTTCAACAGACACTGGCTGTGGAGAAGACAGAGGGGAAAAAAAAAAAAAAAAAAACAGAATTTAGCAAGCAATGCAAGTTATATAAATCTGTAGTGTAAATGCCCGTTCCTATGAAAGGTACTTCTTGTCTAATCCTAAAAAAAGCAGAGCAAAACAGTGCTTAAAAGTTGATGACTTTAATTCATAACAAGCGCCTAAATTTTAGCATAGCAGACACCATTTCTTTTAAAATCACTAACCTTCAGTGGTAAGAAGGAGAGGGCGTGCTCAATGAGCAGCCTCATCAATCTCTTTGAGTAGAAAATAAACTCATCTCGGTTAGTCTCCTTGTTCCTGCAGTTTTACATATCAGACAGAGATTCAGTGGAAGATAGAAAACGTAATATGGACAACGGCTTAAAGCAGAAAGCACAGCAACCTACGGGAATTAAGTCAACAAGAACAAAATCTAGTGTTTAATGTGTTAATCATACCTGATGATGGTGTGCATTCCCCGCACCTGTGGTGTGCTTTCCAGCACGCTGAGGGTCTTGGGTAAAGGCTGACCCTGATGTGCTGAAGCCAAGGCAGATCTAAGCAGCACAACCACAACTTAATCAGTTCATAAGTGCACAAAACATACACGCACACAAATACCACACACACACACCAACAATCATGTCAAGCCAGGGAAAAAAAAGAACAATACAGAACTATTGTGCCTTTTTTTTCCCCCTGTATGAATGTAAGTCATCAGAAAAACCAGAAATCAAGGTTATAGGGCAATTTTAAGATGTTAAAGAAGACAACAAAGGAACTGACAACAACAATGTTTTACAAAACCAGTAGCAGGACTATAATCTGATGAACATGCATGATATTTTAGCATGGCCACTTCTAAATGTATGTTCCTTTTAGAAAGACATGATATTCAGGCGTCATTTGCGTCTTCCTGGATGTCATCCTCCAAACTGGGACGCGAGCATGTGCTTGCGAGTAAACATGTTACATGAGGTGTCCAAGATGAGAAGTCCAAATGAGATGGAATGGAAAATATCCATTATTTATTCATTATATTTAATGGGCCATTTATTTTATTTCCAAATTAACTTTACTACAGCAAATGAGTAAGTAAGCTCAAGTTATGTTATTATGTACAATCTCTAATCTGTACAATATGTACAATTTTATCTTTAAACATTCACTGATGCATCACGAGACAGAATGTACCAGAGAAATTTAAATGAGTAAACTTTAAGGCATCCATTCTACAGCCAATTCATAGTTTCGGTCACATGTTGTTGTCAGCACTGATAATCATTATGATGTCTTGGAAAAGAAAACTTGTGCTTGTGTTAGTTGGCCATACACAAGAACGTAAGGCAAACAAGTGAAACGTTCAAGCACCAGGTTGTCATTAAGTGACTTAAAAAGAAATTTGAAAAGTCAAGATGAAAAGAAATTCAAAAGGAGAGTTCAGAGATGCTCCACAACAAACAAAATGACAAAAGTATAGACACAGAAAAAAAAGTGGGATGCCAGAGTTTATCCTCACATATCCCAGCGGAGTTTCCTCTGAAGAAGATGACAACAGATTTATTGTGATAAACAGAGACAGAGAGAAGAAAAGAGAGAAAGAGAGGGAAAGAGAACACAACCCCATTAAAGCTCAAAGTCAATTTAGGCAGAAATAGGAACTGCAGATTGTGTGCGTGTGTGTGTGTGTGTGTGTGTGTGTGTGTGTGTGTGTGTTTTTTCGGCACGGGATGTTAAGGTTCAGGTGATGTTTCAGTGGTTCTGAAATACACTTGTATTTCTTCTTTATCTTATGGGAACTAAATTATAAAAGAACCTAAATAGTCAGTATTGTAAACTTCCGCATTTATGATAAGTTATTTACTAATGGGTTAAAACAAAACCACTGAATCATTCCCCTCACCCACATTAATCACAGCCACTGAAGTGCCACAGTGAGGAAAGAGACAAAAGGATGTACAAAACATGGTCCCACTCTTCCCGACGCGGGCATAAGACATCCCACCATTGAATTCAATGAATTAAGGATTGGCTTAAAGTCAAAGCCAACTCATTGGAAGTAGACATCCATTACACACTTCCTTTAGTCTCTTTTGTCTCTACAGGTTTGTGGCAGAAAACTGGAGAGAAAGCAAGAGAAGCAGAAGAGGGAACCGGTAGAGAGAGGGAGGAGAACAGTAGAGGGAACCGGGTAGAGAGAGGGAAGGAGAAGAACAGAAGAAGTAACCAGGTAGAGAGAGGGAGGGAGATGGGCAGATTGTTGGGATTGACAGCCATACCTCACTGTGATTTCACGCTGTGGTAAGTTAGAGTGCATTCAGGCGAGGGGGGTTTGACGAGTGTTTCATTACAAATGCACATTGTGAAGGAGAGAAATGAAAAAGAAACAACTCATGAAATCAAAACATCGAATGGAAAAAAGCCATTCCAACACTCAGCACTCCATCACACAGTATAAAATGAAGCTACTTTCTCTTTTACACCACAGTCAGTGCGTTTACATGGACAACAATAATCCACTATTAACCTGATTAAGACAATACTGTGATTAAGAAACTACCATGAAAACAGCGATTTTTAATTACTTTAATCTGATTAAGGTCATACTCATAGTAAACACAAATTGAATTAAGACATGTGGAGTACTCCTATTTTAGTCGCATTATGGAGGTGTATTACAGACATGTAAACACCGTAATCACATTATTAACGTCGTGTGAGAGTTTTCACCGCATTTTGCGACAGGACATGTACACACATGGCAGTGCTCAACATTTTACGGCGAACAAGAGAGCACGGCTGCGTCCCAAACCGCATACTTGCCTATTATAGGCCTGTTGTGGGGAAAAATACATGTATCTCGGCTACTATATAGACAGTAAGTACACGGTTTGGGACACAGCCCATGGCTTCAAGCAGTCGTCTATTAGCACGTATAGCATGACAAATAATTAACTGCACTTAAAGCGTTCGTAAAAAAAATTAAATAAAAACACCCAAAACTGTATACGGTACCGTAACGAAGACGACCTGTATGTTGATACGTGAAAGTCTGGAGGGACGTCGGTGACGTTTTGATGTGTGCCGTTAATCTAATCATGTTCTAAAACATGTAAAACCGGTACATGAAAGGAGTATTCTAAAAGCGACTCATGTAAACACCTTAATCACAATATTGTCTTATTCAGAGTAAGGTCAATAATTAGATTATTGCTGTTCATGTAAACGTAGTCAGTGTAAACCAGTTTAATGTTGAATAGGTTTCTAGCCTTCCCAGATGGCAATGCTATCAATTCTTTCTTCTATGAATAAGTCTTTATGGAGGCACCTGGATCATAACATCTGAATTCACTGAAATCTAAAATGAATTAAATCTAAAAACTCCACTAAAAAGTCTTAAAAAACTAAATGTGAGAGCATCTAAATATTGAAAATTTTCTTCTGTAGAATAGAATATATTCTAATATACTTAAATCTGATGTAATACAGGAGAAAAAGAAAATCCTTGGGGGGGGGGTTTCCCGTAATATTTCCCATAATATTTTCCCTTGCTGGAAGAACTGCTAAAGGGTCTGGGTATTGCTAGTTGACATTTATTTCACTGGCATTCTTGTGAACATTATTAATATTACTTATATTATTATTATTTCTTATTACTATAGAAACTGGACAAAAATATATCAGGCCTCATTTATCAAAACGGATACGAACTGATTTACTTGTGAATAGTTCACAGGAACACTTACCCAAGAAATGTAGTATTCATCCCATTTCATTTTCAGAAACCTTCGTGTCCTACTCATGCTCGTGCGTAAATTTACGCCAGTTTAGTGCTGTGAACTGTGCCTTTTTTGGAGTTTTGTGGGCGTCACCACATGCAAATCATCCGTACCATGCACACACTTGGTATTTTACAGGTGATTCCGTTCATAAATATGACTGACAAAATACGCCAAGAAAATCAGCGGTTCAGAAATTTTGCGTTTGGTTTATGCAAAAAGTTTGATAAATGAGACCCATTACGTTTATAACTAAATTTGGTTCATGAAAGCATAATAATAATAATAATAATAATAATAATAATAATAAAGTATTCTTATGTTAGACTGTTTATTTTATTTTTGTATTAGTACTATTAATTGAATGGATATGTCCGTAGCTCTAGTATACTTGAGTGCTCAAGAGGGTGGATTAGTGTTTGGTGAACCAAGTTAGGAGGAACAAAGTCAGTGTTGGGTATTTGGTGACCTTTAAAAGAGTTATGGTGACTAAGATCTGAAAGATGAATTAGGAGCCATCAAGAGATTACTTGGATTGTTAACTCAATAACTTAATTGTAAAGGGGGGGTCTACAAGTCCATTATACAACTCTAACTTTAAGAGACCACCTCTGAAACATGAGGATAGGACATGAATACTGCATTATGTTTTCTACAAATATTAAATGACAACCTGAAACAGACAAAAAAAAAAAGCCAATAAACGATCAGCTATACTGGTCAGATTCATAACAGCTTTTGCCTTATATGTCTCATCAGCTTAGCTCAACTACACCAACTGTTCTGTCCTCTGCCAATGCTGTCTCTCATACTCCATTAAGACTGGCAGGGGAGGTGGTACAGATCTGCTTTGTTCATGGAGATGATACTTCACAGCTCTTGCACCTCTCGTCTCATCTCAACATCTCATCCTTTGAAGTCCATGCTGTTACCGTTACCTCTCCATTCATAATATTGTTATGCATTACCCTCCTGGTGCCCTAGGAAACTTGATGGAAGAACATCCATATGTTTCTGCACAGATCTTAGGGTGGCTGAAAGAGACACATGATGGATAACAGCTCATCAGCTGAAACTAAATCCCAGCAAAACTGAACTGCTTTACATCCCTGAAGATGCACTCCCATGTGAAGATCTTGTGATCCCCCTGGACAACTCTGAGACCTCACCATCAGTCTCTGTGCACGATCAACTATCGTCCCTGCCACACATTGCTAACCTGACAATCCACAGAATCAACTCAGGTGCTTCTTTAGTGCCTTGGAACTTTGAGATTGGACTACTGAAACTCATTTGACCCTGGCAACTGATCCAGAATGTAGCTGCACAGCTTGTTTTCTCCAACAAGTTCTCTCACACCACCCTCCGTTGACTTGACTTGTGGCTGCCCGTTTCAGATTCAATGTTAAACATGAAACCAAATCAAATCCTTAAAAAAGTTTACTCTGTGACCATAGCTTGGGTTTAATATACACGCATGCAACAAATGTCAGTACATCTCTAGCTGGGACAGTGGTATGAAAAGAAGAAAAAAAAAGAAAGTTGAGTGGGGTTAATGTCTTGTTATATCTGGGGGGGGGGGGGGAAACAACAGCAGCAGCAACAACAACGCAACATTTCATGAGGAGCGTTTTCTATTTTTCTTCATATCTGTTGCACTAAGGAAAATGAATGTACAAGGAGAACTTGTGTACATTCTACAGTATGAAGATGATGGAGAATTGGGATCTTAATTTCTTTTCACCGATGATCAAATATAATCAGGAAGGTCTGGACTGAGCTAAGGAGTTGTAAGTAAATTTATTAGTTCTATAATACTTATATTTAATAGTGCTATAATATCAATCATCTGATTTTTTTTTCTAAATGGTTTTGTTTAATTGTATAATATATTTTGCATGATAATACAATGTATGTGTACAGAAAATGTGTACTAGAGGTGTTAATCGGCACTGATAAACGATTGCAGTAACTATCGGTTTTCTGCAAAAATCCACACTGATAGTTTTTCACGGTTGCGGGAGCTGAGAAGGGTCTGTTGTCATTATACAGTATGAGAGCAGCCTCTAGAGGTGAAATAAAAATTACCACTGATAAATCTTGTGTTATTTGAAGTGGTTTTTGATTCATTTTGGATCTCGATTTTTATTTATTTGAAGTGTTACTGTTTGGATCGGTTTGTATGTATATCTTATGTACTTTGATGTTTATTAATAGTCAAATGTGTGTATGTATATATATATATATATATATATATATATATATATATATATATATATATATATATATAAAAATCAAAAAAGTACAGTACATTTTCATTGTACAGTCAGTACTGTTTATTTTTGTAATAAAGTTCGGTAATATTTTACACTGAGTTATGTATTCATTCAGTATAAATTTTTTAAAACTATCAGTTGATTAAATCCATTATCTGCAGCTACTGCACAACTGAGTTATCGGTAAAATCCAAGCTGTATTTTTGTCACTCGAAGGTGGGGGAGCTTTGCCCCAGACACTAATGTGTGAAATTCTTTCTTGCCACTGAAAAGTGTACGAGTAGTGTGAAAAGTTGAAATGACAAGAGCACTGTGTTACAATAACTGAACTAAGCTTCAGTTATTCTAATGTAATTTTCTTGTGTTTTTTTTTGCAGAGATAATTTTGCAGTGATTTTTTTTTTGTTGTGTCTCATTCTAAACAGACACCGCTTTGAGAAGACTTGGGAGTGATTTGGGACTGACCTAAGAAAAATGTCTATTCTGTATGGTTGTAAAGTACCTATTTCAGTACTCAAATGCGTTATTTTGGGTGTTCACGCCTTAAAAAGAATAAATAAAATAAAAGAAAAGTAATCTCACATTTCAGTTTTGTTGCATTTCCACAGATCTTTTTAATAGTCATCTGACACACCTGAATCTACTAGCTGTGCAAAAATTATATATAAAAATGATATAGTTTCTTATAATTGTTTTTTAAAATATTCACTGTTAAAGCAAGCTATTAAAAACAGGCAAAAAATAAATAAATAAGTCTAGCCCTATCACAAATACACAAGATGTAAAAGCCTACCTTTTCGAGCTGACTGTGGACATGCTGCACAATCAATTCCAGAGCTACAAAGTTCTCTCCACCTTGTGGAAGAACAGACCTCAGTATAAGAAACAGTTAACACACACCTCCAAAAGACTAATATTAAATAATCACAGTTACTGATTTTTCAATTTTTGACAGTTAAATTGATCACTGCAAAAAATGACATCTTAGCAAGTGAAAATATTCGTAATATAGGCAACTGATCCACTGTATCCTATTATAATTATACAATTAACTTAAAACAAATATATTTATAACATCGATATAGAAAATAATACATAATAAACATATAAATATATCTATTTCTAGATATGTGTACTCATTTAAACCTTGAAACTCTTTTTATTGGCAGATACTTTTCCTAATTTAAGTATTTATTTCTATAAAAAAGCAAAATTATCTGCCAATAAAAAAAATTAAGCTTAAAATGTATAAAAAGCATCTAAAAACAGGCTGAATAATCTTGTATCTGATTTATAATAATCTCATAAGAAATACTGGATTGATTTTCCTATATTCAACATATTTACACTTGCCAAGAGATAATTTTTGCAGTGTAATAAATAAAGATTTTAAGCCTCAAGGCAGAGGAAATGCTACACAGTTTTATTTTAACACAATGCGTTTTCAGAAGCACGTTGCCTTCCATAGATCCAAGTTTTTGATTTCCAAGTAATTTCTTCCCAGTTATTTGTACAAAACACTGATTTCCGGAAATACTGGCAACACGACAATAAATTAAATAACAGCAGCACTGTGCCGCTTCCTCTAACAAGGTTCGAGAGACTTCTAGAGGGTCTTGATCCACTCCTCCATGCAGAACATCTAAAACGAAAATAGTGTTTTGCATGTGGGCGGGATTTTAAAAGGGTTTAAACGTTGAGACTGGGAGGGCCATTGCAAAACTTTATTTCTGCACTCACACAGTCACTTCTGTTCATTTGAATGAATGTGTGTTAGGGGTCACTGAAAAATCTCTGGCTTGCATTCAGCTAAAGCTTCTTTTATTCATTTTATTGTTATGAAAGCGATGTCTGGGTTCTTCTTTTCCCCCTTCACCATATTTTTGGCATATTTTTAACTGCTGCAAAACATTCTTAAGGCCGTCATAGTGTTTAAATGTTTTTTTTAATTGCTTAAAAGGCATTACACCATTTAATAGCTACACTATAAACCAAAGGTTTGTGCACACCTGACCATAAACACCCGTATGTCCATGTTGAACATCCCTTTCCAGATTTATTTCCCCTCCACTTTTCTGGGAAGGCTTTCCACTAGATTTTGGGGCATGGCTGTGGGGATTTGTGTTCATTCAGCCAGAAGAGCGTTAGGGAGGTTGAGGTCAGGTGCTGATGTTGGTTGAGGAGGCTCCAGTTCATCCCAAAGGTGTTCAGTGCGGTTGAGGTCTGGGCACTGTGCAGGACACACGAGTTCTTCCACCTTCTTCCAACCTTAACACATCATGTCTTCATGGAGCTCGCTTTGTGCACCTTCATGCTGGAACAGGTTTGGGCCTCTTAGTTCCATAGAGATTGTTCCTTCAACTTTGTGGCAACAGTTTGGGGAAGAACAACATATGGGTGTGATGGTCAGGTTTGCACAAACATTTGGCCATAGAGTGTATCCGTCTCATTCTGTGAAAGCCCACTGATATACCCCAAGGACTGATAACAGAAGAGTTTTGTGCAGAACTTCATATCTGTACCCCTCTGGAAACAGGACACAGTTGAAAGCCATCAGTAGATCTGAGGACTGAGGGGCATGTTAAATATATTTATATATTTCGAAAGGTTACAATATTTTCATTTCTTTTAAATGATATTTAGGGGCACCCAAAATTTTACCATAAGTTTGGAGAGAAAATAGAACTAGGAGTGAAATTTGTAACTGAATTTTATTTGTGTCTGTTCAAATAAAATGGTGGTGCTTTAACTGAAGTGAAAGTTGGCATTCATCAACTTCACAATTTAATGAATAATCTACCTTAAGCACGTAGTTTGTGGTTAAGCTAGGATTATCAATATTTAAAAAAAAAAAAAAAAAAAAAAAAAAAAAAAAAAAAAAGCAGCCTACAAATGACAAACAGCTCAGTCACTTTGACCTGATACCTGACTCCAACTGACCAACTTGTTAAACTGTTATATTGATAAGCACTATAAAGTTTCATTTTACTGAAACTTTATGAACCGTTATCTTCTCCACTACTCATTGAAAAAGTCACAATTTACAAGCTACTCTATTTAAAAGGAATGATTATTTCACCTCTCTATGGGAAATGCACGTAAGCTACTATCTATGACTTAACACTGGTAGTGATGTTTGTGAGGATTTTTACGGCTTACTTTTTTTTTTTTTTTAACAGCTAAGTCCTTTAAAATGTGCACTTTACCTCTTGGAACCACAATATCTGCGACCTGGACTGTAGGTTCGATGTATTGCTCAAACGCAGGTTTCACAAACTTGTTGTACTGCTTGATAACACCTGCAAGGTCACGACCTCGGTCCGAAATGTCCCTTTTCAGTCGTCTGACGAGCCGAATGTCGGAGTCAGTGTCCACAAACACTTTCATGTCCAACAGCTGAAGGTAACACACAAAAAAAAACATGGAAGTAAAGTACACGAGAAAAACAAAAAATCCACAATAACACCATATAAGGAGGTCATTTTCAGAGAAGCTATGACTGTATAAAGATTTTGATATTGCCCAAGCCCAGGAGCTGAATCCTGTGGGGTGATCCACGAAGCAAACTCGATAAGCCACACTTACTTTATCTTAGATTTTTCTTTAGAACCACTGAGTTACTATGGCAACAATGCTTTTAGGCAAACCTGCTCCATGCCTGGTTAGTTTTGAAGCTTACATTCAGGAACCATGTTTGGAAATTTGACTTATTTAAACATGACTTATTTCTAACAAACTTATTCATGGCATGAATAAATTACATTTCACTGACAGGATTTTCCTCCAAATCCATCACCAATATATTCGAATACTGTGAACATATTACAGTATCGTATGAACACAGTACGCTCAGTAAAATTGACTACACTTAAAGATGTTGTCTTGCGTAACATTCTATAATATCTTACAGCAATAACAGGGTCTTGGAAAATCTTCAGTATTTTCCCAAATTCATTCAACCTAAAATTCATTATGCAAAGATTAAAAATCACAACACATAACTTATGTATTTTTTTGCAGCAGGAGTATTTATAATATTTTATATTAATACACCAAGTAAAAAAAAATCTGGCCTTAAATAACAAAATTATGTATTAATGTTAGTATTGTTTCTTTTACATTATTTTTTAAAATGTTTTTGCACATTTATTCTAATGTTCATCATCCACCATGCTGCTTCTCGAGTTTGTTAATTGCAGACGTGTTGCTTTTCTTTTCAGCAATGCTTTTATACTCATTGTAGAATTGAATAGTTAGTGATTGTTCAGCTGGAGTGAAAAGTGGCTCGCTCTCAGTGGCTGCCATATCACTATAGCTTCACTCAAGCCTCTACTAGGGCTGATAATACAGTGGAGGAAATAAGTATTGCATGCGTCAACATTTTTTTTTCAGTAAATATATTTCCAATTAGGCTATTCACATGAAATTTTCACCAGACATCAGTATTAATTCAAGAAATCCGGAAGTATAAAGAATTTATGACATTAACGTCCATAAATAAAGTTATGTGTAATAAAGTGGAATGACACAGGAAAAAAGCATTGAACATGTTGTGAATTCTTTATATTTCCGGATTTCTTGAGTTAATACTGATGTCTGGTGAAAGTTTCATGTGAATAGCCTCATAGGAAATATATTTATTTATTTCCCCCACTGTATATTCTGTACACGCGCATGCATGCGTGTGAGAGCTTCGACTGGAAAATTATGACTCATTAGCAGAAATAGTATCGACCCTATTTCGCTAAATCAAGTGAGGCTAAATCAGATAATTCCTGTTTTTATTAGCCCACGTTGTGGAATACACCTGTGAAGGGCATCATGTATACTTACCTTCAAAAGTTCCTTATTTGCAAATGACAAGATTCCCTCAAATATTACAACATTGGCCCCATAGACCGTTTTCTGTAAAGACACACACACACACACACACACACACACACACACACACACACACACACACACACACACACACACACACAGAGTGAGGGAGACTGACTTTTAGCCTTACTTTATTTACACTTTAAAACTCTCTAAGAAGTGACAGAAAATAAACGCATTATTATAACTGACATGTAAAAATAATTTAAAACATGATTCTGTGTATAATGAACATGATTAAGATCAATATACACAGACCAATTATATCTCGAAGCAGAAACGGATTGTCCATTACATCTGGTTTCCGTGCACTACAGTGCGCATGCAGTATTTCAGTACATTTGCGAGGCATTTTGATAAGATTTTATAATCACTGTATAGAACTGCCACTGGACTCCAGTTCTTTAAAAGTCCCAGATCCTTTTTTTTTTTGGAGCACTGACTGTACTGCTATAGTGAAACTTACTTGTAGTTTACCATCAGAAAAGAATATATAATAACCTCCAGCAAGTATACCCTGAGAGTTCCCCAACAAGTGTTAATAAAACTCTACTGGAAGCCCATCGATGCCAGGAGCATGTCCAGCTTTGAGCTGCCATACAGCTGTGGACAACTCCTGCATATCCTCCTAAAGGATAGTGAGTGGTTATGCAGTGAACTTTAGCTTTTCACTTTTGTTTACTTAACCAATAACAAAACTGTAAGAGCTGGGACACAGGCCTCCGTTTGTGTGTATACTGTAATACCACAGTGAAGCTGCAGGGGGCAAAAATCACACAGTGCTGTGCAAAACTGCTTTCAGGCCTAACACAGGCAGATGTAAAGAACACAAAAAACAGATCACTTGAAACATACAGGCGTCTAAGACAACAAGAAATTGAACAGAGCTATCAGACTAAATGTGGAAAAAGTTTTAATGCCACTTCTCTCTGCTTTCATGTCAACGTGACCTATAGAAAGCTAGAGCAAAACTTTCTCTCTCTCTCTCTCTCTCTCTCTCTCTCTCTCAGACAGAGCTCCAAGTGATACCATCAGCAAGAGAGGAGTAAAAAAATAAATAAAAATAGCAGTACTTAAAACACTTATAGTTTGACTCAAACAGGGAAAAGTGAAGATAAATATCCACCACAGAAGAGGCTGAAGTTATACACAATGTACTTGTGCCTCCAAGATCAGTCATGAGATACATTATTTATTAGAGATGCACCGATACAAAATTTCTCAGCCGATACCGATTATTCAGTGATATCGGCCGATACCGATAACCGATACCGATAACCGATACCGATAGTTCTGCCTTTTATGCATTCTGTTAAAGTATTAATAATAATTAATTCCACAATTCTGAAAAAAATGCAAATAAAAACCTTTATTCTCTCCATTTCAACAAGTTGTTTGACAGTAACTGGTCTCATAAACAGAAAACACATTACTCCAACATTAACACATTAAATTCTGAAGATTAAAGTAAGATTTCTTAACTTATTGGATGTTAATTCCTATTAACGAAATTAATTCCCTCACCACAAACAAAAGCATTTCTACTTAATCATTGACATCAAACTGGCAATATATAACAAACTTTTTTTTTTTGATAATATTAACTCATTAACATTAACTGGATATGAAATACTCCACAAATATATTTTTTATGCAATTTATACTTTGACAATTCATCTTCATTTAAATCTTTCAATAGTGTACTGGCGCTTTAATTCAGCGCGAGCAGCTCGAGAATTTTTTTTGACTCGACTCCGAAACTCCCGCTTCACTGTCGCTCACTTCCGGCGTAAAATTTTAGCAGTGCAGAGATTACAGACATTGCAAACTGCAGTTTTGTCGTCTATCCACACAAGAGACATCATCTTTACACACAGCACGAAATCGATGTGTTTTCCTGCCCTCTTGTGATTGACAGGATATAATCGGCCCTGATCATCGGATGTTTTTAAACTATCAGTCAATAGCGTGAAAAATAGCCTTTATCGGCTGATACATCTCTATTGTTTGTGTATATTTTTATATACATATATAAAATTATACACACACACACACACACACACACACACATACATATATATACACACATAATTACAATATGGTATTAAAGTATACACACAAACAGAGGCCTGTGTACTCTTATGGTTATATACAAGTCCAGAGCCTTATGAATATACAGTATCTCACAAAAGTGAGTACACCCCTCACATTTTTGTAAATATTTGATTATATCTTTTAATGTGACAACACTGAAGAAATGACACTTTGCTACAATGTAAAGTAGTGAGTGTACAGCTTGTATAACAGTGTAAATTTGCTGTCCCCTCAAAATAACTCAACACACAGCCATTAATGTCTAAACCGCTGGCAACAAAAGTGAGTACACCCCTAAGTGAAAATGTCCAAATTGGGCCCAAAGTGTCAATATTTTGTGTGGCCACCATTATTTTCCAGCACTGCCTTAACCCACTCGGGCATGGAGTTCACCAGAGCTTCACAGGTTGCCATTGGAGTCCTCTTCCACTCTTCCATGACGACATCACGGAACTGGTGGATTTTAGAGACCTTGTGCTCCTCCACCTTCTGTTTGAGGATGCCCCACAGATGCTCAATAGGGTTTAGGTCTGGAGACATGCTTGGCCAGTCCATCACCTTCACCCTCAACTTCTTTAGCAAGGCAGTGGTCGTCTTGGAGGTGTGTTTGGGGTCGTTATCATGCTGGAATACTGCATACTGATCATGCTCTGCTTCAGTATGTCACAGTACATGTTGGCATTCATGGTTCCCTCAATGAACTGTAGCTCCCCAGTGTCGGCAGCACTCATGCAGCCCCAGACCATGACACTCCCACCACCATGCTTGACTGTAGGCAAGACACACTTGTCTTTGTACTCCTCACCTGGTTGCCACCACACACGCTTGACACCATCTGTACCAAATAAGTTTATCTTGGTCTCATCAGACCACAGAACATGGTTCCAGAGTGATGTGAGAGTGATGACACCAAATTTAACACACCTGCTCCCCATTCACACCTGAGACCTTGTAATACTAACAAGTCACATGACACCGGGGAGGGAAAATGGCTAATTGGGCCCAATTTGGACATTTTCACTTAGGGTTGTACTCACTTTTGTTGCCAGCGGTTTAGACATTAATGGCTGTGTGTTGAGTTATTTTGAGGGGACAGCAAATTTACACTGTTATACAAGCTGTACGCTCACTACTTTACATTGTAGCAAAGTGTCATTTCTTCAGTGTTGTCACATGAAAAGATATAATCAAATATTTACAAAAATGTGAGGGGTGTACTCACTTTTGTAAGATACTGTATATGTGGAAGCCACATTGCACTTCTGCATCTTCATGCCTGATCAATGTGAATCCATTTAAAACTCATCAGCAGCTAGTATTCACAACTGTCATCACAGCAACACACACACACTTACCCACTCTTTGCGACGGGAATGTGTGGTGAAGTCATACACTGGCACTTTGATGCTTTTACCCTTCTTCAGTTTCCGCAGGACTGTTACAAGCAACTCAAAGTCAAAAGCATCTGGATGATCAAAGTTGTACTCATTCCTGGCTGCAAGCTCCTGTTCTTCTTTGCTCAACACCTGTGGTTTAAAAAAAAAAATAAATAAATAAAATAAAAAATAGAAACCTCCACAAATCAGACAGAGCTCGCTAAATGCTTAACCTACTGAAAACCACATGCTGTGACTAAAAGCTGTTTAAACATAGTAGTTTCGAAAGAGGAGGCTACAGAACCTCCTGACCTGCTAATTTATTATTACCTTGTAGAAAGAGTCCATTGACAGTAGGACGACCCATGGAACATCCAGAGCCTCGATTATCTTATTGGCCACTGTGGTTTTTCCTGAAGCGCTGCCACCACACAAACCTGTAGGACCCAACAATACACACACAAAACAGCCCCAGTATAATTCTACACTGCTACAAAGCATATAAATGAAATAAAAATGGCAAATATTCTCAAATAAATTGTTAGGACTTAAATAATTGAATATATTAGGCAAGCTAATGCCTGCGCATATTCTAACCGGATACAAAACATACATTAATTAGAAAGCTCAAACGCAGGTTCTTTATTAACCATGAGAAATATTCCTAATGGGATTAAATAACAGAGCTAATTATGGCTGTGTGCCTAAATGAGGGCTTCACAGAATACAGATAACACACCACACACAGAGTCGCTCGATTTATAAATGGTACAAGACGACTACCATGGGTCTGACCTCAAACATACATAGAGTGCTCTGCGCTCAGCAACTGAATACGAAGGGAGGACAAACTGTGATGTAGGCATGCCCAAGGCACCAGTTCCTAATGGCACTCATGGACAGGTCCTCAGAGCCTGTGCCACCCAGTTAGTGGACGTCTTAACAGATATCTTCAATCTGACCCCAAATCTGTCAGCCATTCCAGTATGCTTCTAGAGGACCACCATCATTCCAGTTCCCAAGACTATGGTCATCTCCCGCTTTAATGACTACCACCTTGTAACGCTGACCTCCACGCTCATGAAGTGCTTCGAGCAGCTAGTTAAAACAGACATCTGCACATGCCTATATACATGTTAAATGTGCATAATGTCTTGCGATACTACGGAAGCCCTAAGCAGCCATGCATTATTAAATTTTTCTGTTTTCTCGTGATCAAGACTGAATTTTTCTGTGTACTGGACATCCATCATCCCAAAGTCAATGGGGTTTTTTGGTTAAATGCCTGAAATAAGGTCTGTGTTTAACACAAGCTCAAGATATGTTCACGTTTTATACTACACCATAAAATACATCAGTAATACCTCACTCAGGATGTTTTAAAAAGCTTTTACGTGTCTTGAAAAAGACGGTTGCTAACAAGTGGCTAAATGGGACTACAGAGGCTGTCGGGGACATTAAACATCACGCCGAACAGGAAATCTCATCCCCTACAGTCTCTTTAGGTTTATACTCGCACTCTTGCAACGCAAACTTTCCAACTTGTAGATTTATCAATTTATAGTATTTTCCGATTGTATGGTTTTTTTAAATTAAAGATTGAAAGAGTTGTCGGAAGCGTAGTGGTGGCGACGTTGAAGTCATGCGGCCCTGGTGTAGTTCGTTTATAGCTTTTTACTTCTGGCGAGTGTATACACTTCAAAATCTTATGAATGTTATCTTAATGAACAAAACATGTACGAATCATAAACTTTTGTTGGCCACAGAGCATATTTTCTGCAATAATCCAAAATCCAATGGAAAAATCCTATTGGCTTTTTGTCGAGGGAACCAGGGTGATGCTAACTTCTGGGGTGACCTACAAAAATATCTCATCCCTACAGGATTGACGACTTCAGCATTAGTGTCTGATACTTGAGAAGGGGGACAGTCATCTCCCTTAATGCAGAGATAAAATCCATCTTTACAGCGGGCGATTATTACATTCATGATGGTGAAGATGCCAACGTGCATGTAACAGCAGTCCCATTCACAACGCGCAAGATTTTCCTCAGGGTAAAATTACACCGTGAGAAAACAGTTTTTGGTTATGTCAAGATCACAGGAAAATCGAGATTACTAGAAAACGATTTTTTGTTATGCCGAGATCACGAGAAAATTAAGTTGTGATCACAAGAAAACAACAGAAGAAAAAAAAAAATTTAATAATGCATGGCTGCTTAGGGCTTCTGTACGATACTGTGCAAATGATAAATAAACTTGACTTGACGATTTGAGCTTGCTTTAGTCTGTAGGTTGAGCACAACATTAAATAAATAAATATATTACAAAGAGAGTGCACTTTCCAATACTGTGACTTGCTATCATACACTCAAGAGTCATATAATACTCGTAATTTACCTCAAACCAAAGTACCATTTCATTAACAGAAAAATCTGCATGACTAATTCCTTAACGAGCAGAGTATTTGGACAGTAAGGAGTGAAAACAGCATTAGTTCATCAGTAGCTGAGTCTGAGGATGAGTTTAACATACCTATAACAAAAGCCTCTTTAAAGGTGGTCCCTGTGACGTTGTACCAGGGTGGACGTCCTGCTGTGTAGATCGTCCTTTTATTGGTCCTTAGAAGAGGCGGCTCTGTTTTACTCTGACTTGTGGTCCTCTTTCGTGGAGACAGTGATGGGGTCAAAGGGCATGTGCGCCTCAAAAGGCCATCAAGAGAATCCTCACCGCTGCCACTAAAATGTAGACCACAAATAGCTCTGCTGAGTGGATTAACAACATACTAAAAAGAATAAATAAATAAAAACACAACAAATTTAGATATGATTTCAGTGCTAAGATGACACCTGATATTACTCCTCTATGTTTGTGTATTTAAACATATCCATCAGAAATGCCTTAGTAGCACATCACTGGACCAAACTTTATCTGGGCAAGGCTACAAAGCATTATTTCATGCAGGGCAAGAGAAAGTCCATGGACTTGAGAACCCCCTCAGATTGAGCTCCTGACATGGCATTTTATATTGGTGCAGGTGAGGGAGTACAAACAGAGCTTCATGTCCACTCCAGGAATCCACACGCAAGCCCAGAAAAGGTTGGAGCCTCATGTGAGTAAGGCTGTCATCATATGGACAGGAACGTTCTCTAGTGACAGTAACTGTAAGAACACGGTACTCAGTGGGGCCCGGACGTTTACTGGGGTTTCAAAATCGATATGTAGCTTCTTACTTGTTACTGTAATATTGGCTTTACATTTACAGGAGCTACACAGGTTTGAGTTAGCATTTTGAATTTTTTATAAATGTACACGGTCCTCTGAACGATTTAGGACAAAGGGATTCACATCCAGTTTGATAAAGGTCTAACCTGGCCGCCTCAAGCTATTTTCACGCATGCAGCGATTTTGTCGTTGCAAGTCGCCAGTCGCTGTACTATGAAATCACGGATCATGTGCGCTCTACCACCTTCACTCCCATTGGTAGTTGCTGCACCAAGTTGCTCCAAATTTGCCTAAGCTTTTTTCAACATTGACTACGTTTACATGGACAGCAATAATCTAATTGTTGACCTTATTCTCAGTAAGACAATTTTGTGATTAAGGTGTTTACATGAGTCGCTTTTAGAATATTCCTTTCATGTTCCCGTTTTATAGAACATAGATCGATTAACGGCACGTCATTACGTCCCCACGCCACGCCGTCCGATGTTCCCTCCAGAATTTCATGTATCAACATACAGTTCGTCTTCGTTATGGTACCGTATACAGTTTTGGGTGTTTCATTTTAAATTTTACGAACGCTTCAAGTGCAGATAATTATTTGTCATGCTACACATGCAAACAGACGACTGCTTGAAGCCGTGGGCTGCGTCCCAAACCGTGTATTTACATACTATATAGTAGCTGAGATACATGTATTTCTCATACTATATAGTAGGTAAGTACGCGTTTTCGGACGCAGCCATGCTCGCTTGTTTGCCGTAAAATGGTTGAGCATTGCCGTGTGTGTACGTGTCCTCTCACAAAATGCGGTGAAAACTCCCACACGACGTTAATAATGTGTTTGAGGTGTGTACATGTCTGTAATGCACTTTGAGAATGCGAATAAAACAGGAATACTCCACATTCTTAATTCGATTTGTGTTTACTTCGAGAACGACTTTAGTTGGATTAAGGTAATCAATAATAGCTGTTTACATGGCAGTTTCTTAATCGGGTTAATATCGGATTATTCTTGTCCATGTAAACGTACTGAGAATCGAGTGGCTGGACATGCCCACATCCAGTTGCCAGCTCTCACTGAAAATGAATGTTCTCTGGTCTCTTTGTCACTGTGTGTTTGTGTGAACATAGCTTCACTGTGAAATATCTGGCTTCTCCCTTAGCTAAGCACTGATATAAACAACAGCTTATTCAATATGGCAGAATCATTCCAGTTCAGAAAGGTCAAACAGACCTTTTCATCTGCAAAAAAAGAAAGAAAAAGCCAATTGCAATAGAATTTAAGTTGTGTCTCACATTCTGCATGTTTATAAGAAAAACATGATTGCAAATACACATTTGGATTAGCATTTCAACTCAGAAAATTTTGCCATAATGCTGCAATGTGGTATTTAACTCTTAACAACCTTGCTGGAAAAAAAAATAGAAACCATCACAGAAATTCTAATGGTTTCCACTACAAATACAATCACAAACCATCGGCTGTTAACCATTAAAACCATTACCAAATGGTTTCCATTACGTAGTAGGACGTATTAAGGATGTAGGTCCAACGAATTAGCAGTAGAGATCCACAGGGACCAGTACAGAGTCCATGAAAACCAATACAATTCTTATTATAACCATTAAAACCAGTACAAAGTCTATGAGGGTTTCTATTAAAGTAGGGAAGTAGGTTGTCTTTGTGAAAGCCGTGTTAGACTTCTTTTGGCAGGGTGTGTAACGTGTAGGAAGGTTATTATGTTGTGTATTATTATTATTATTATTAGTAGTAGTAGTAGTAGTAGTAGCACACTGCTTACAGCTACACAACACGTGCTAAAGTGTTCTCACTGTAAATAAATCCGGCTGATGCACGTGAATTATTGTGCACACTGGTTAAAGTTAGCCAGCTAGCTTCAGTCAGCACGTTGCTAGATGTATAAAGAGATGTATAAACTTGTATCATGTGAGTAATGTGAAGAGAGAATCAGCGCAGTGCTGCTTTCACCTGTCTGATCTGGAGGCGCGCTGCTCGTCCTCGTCTCCATCTTCTTTTTGTTGCATTTGGACATCAGCGTGGCTCACTGACACTGCCATGTTTTCATCGCGCGAGCCGCCTACACGCAAGAGCAGACGTGGGTACACGTCATCGAGGACGTGTGTGACAGAGGAAGAGGAAGAGATGACCCATATAACATCCAGCTGCGGATCTCTCTCTCTCTCTCTCTCTCTCACACACACACACACACACACACACACACACACACATATATACAAAGCCCCGTGTTGGGGAGACGAGGCCCACGCTGGGCGGAAGTAGTTTGGTAGAAGTATGTCATTCTTCAAAATTAAAGCCTAAGTCTTTAAACCATTACAGAAAACTCATATAAATCAACAATTTGCCTCAAAATTGTGTGTTTTTGTTTGTTTGTTTTTGTAGTACACTATATACACACTTGACCATCACACCTATATGTCCTAGTTCAGTGGTTTTCAAAGTGGGGGCCGCCAGGGGGCGCCCGGGGGGCCTCAACAATTTGGTGTGAAAAAGAAATACATGATTTGTTCTATATATGCATTACTATAACATGTTATTTGTAACAATACATATTAAAATCACATTTGCTATACCTAACTTTCTAATTGCTAAACAGACAAAACATCAATGTAAAAAAGGGGGATATATTCAGAAGTCTGAATTTTAAATGTGTTTTAAAGACATCTTGCAGGAGGGAGGCCTCGGGCAAATGTTAATGCCATCTGGGGGGGCTTGCCCTGGAAAAGTTTGGGAACCCCTGTCCTAGTTCAGTGGTTTTCAAAGTGGGGGCCACCAGGGGGCGCCCGGGGGGCCTCAACAATTTGGTGTCAAAATAAATTCTCACTCTCAGACAACCACACACAATCAATTCCTAATATAATGTAATGTAAAGATGTAAGATGCAATTATTAATAAAAAAAGGGGGGGGGATATATTCAGAAGTCTGTATTTTTAATGTGTTTTAAAGACATCTTGCAAAAGGGGGACCTCGGTCAAATGTTAATGCCATTCGGGGGGCCTTGCCCTGGAAAAGTTTGGGAACCCCTGTCCTAGTTGAACATCCCATTCCAGATTTATTCCCTCTTTGCTGTTACAATGTGCTCCACTCTTCTGGGAAGGCTTTCCACTAGATTTTGGGGCGTGGCTGTGGGGATTTGTGTTCATTCAGGTACAGGAGCATTAGTGAGGTTGAGGTCAGGCGATGGTGAGGAGTCTCCAGTTCCAGTTCATCCGAAAGGTGTTTAGTGGGGTTGAGGTCAGGGCTCTGTGCAGGACACTCGAGTTCTTCCAACCTTAACACACTATTAGTGTGTCCCAAATGACATACTATACAGTGTATACTTATACTACAGTATCTCACAAAAGTGAGTACACCCCTCACATTTTTGTAAATATTTGATTATGTCTTTTCATGTGACAACACTGAAGAAATGACACTTTCCTACAATGTAAAGTAGTGAGTGTACAGCTTGTGTAACAGTGCAAATTTGCTGTCCCCTCAAAATAACTCAACACACAGCCATTAATGTCTAAACCGCTGGCAACAAAAGTGAGTACACCCCTAAGTGAAAATGTCTAAATTGGGCCCAATTAGCCATTTTCCCTCCCCGGTGTCATGTGACTTGTTAGCGTTACAAGTTCTCAGGTGTGAATGGGGAGCAGGTGTGTTAAATTTGGTGATATTGCACTCACACTCCCTCATACTGGTCACTGGAAGTTCAACATGGCACCTCATGGCAAAGAACTCTCTGAGGATCTGAAAAAAAGAATTGTTGCTCTACACAAACATGGCCTAGGCTATAAGAAGATTGCCAAGACCCTGACACTGAGCTGCAGCACAGTGGCCAAGACCATACAGTAGTTTAACAGGACAGGTTCCACTCAGAACAGGCCTCGCCATGGTCGACCAAAGAAGTTGAGTGTACATGCTCAGTGTCATATCCAGAGGTTGTCTTTGGGAAATAGATGGTATGGGTGCTGCCAGCATTGCTGCGGAGGTTGATGGGGTTTGGGGTCAGCCTGTCAGTGCTCAGACCATACGCTACACACTGCATCAAATTGGTCTGCATGGCTGTCATCCCAGAAGGAAGCCTCTTCTAAAGATTCTGCACAAGAAAGCCTGAAGACAAGCAGACTAAGGACATGGATTACTGGAACCATGTCCTGTGGTCTGATGAGACCAAGATAAACTTATTTGGTTCAGATGGTGTCAAGCATGTGTGGCGGCAACCAGGTGAGGAGTACAAAGACAAGTGTGTCTTGCCTACAGTCAAGCATGGTGGTGGGAGTGTCATGGTCTGGGGCTGCATGAGTGCTGCCGGCACTGTGGAGCTCCAGTTCATTGAGGGAACCATGAATGCCAACATGTACTGTGACATACTGAAGCAGAGCATGATCCCCTCCCTTCGGAGACTGGGCCGCAGGGCAGTATTCCAGCATGATAACGACTTTTGCCTTGCTAATGAAGCTGAGGGTGAAGGTGATGGACTGGCCAAGCATGTCTCCAGACCTAAACCCTATTGAGCATCTGTGGGGCATCCTCAAATGGAATATGGAGGAGCACAAGGTCTCTAACATCCACCAGCTCCGTGATGTCATCACGGAGGAGTGGAAGAGGACTCCAATGGCAACCTGTGAAGCTCTGGTGAACTCCATGCCCAAGAGGGTTAAGGCAGTGCTGGAAAATAATGGTGGCCACATAAAATATTGACACTTTGGGCCCAATTTGGACATTTTCACTTAGGGGTGTACTCACTTTTGTTGCCAGCGGTTTAGACATTAATGGCTGTGTGTTGAGTTATTTTGAGGGGACAGCAAATTTACACTGTTATACAAGCTGTACACTCACTACTTTACATTGTAGCAAAGTGTCATTTCTTCAGTGTTGTCACATGAAAAGATATAATCAAATATTTACAAAAATGTGAGGGGTGTACTCACTTTTGTGAGATACTGTATGTACCTTACACTCTGCCGTCTAGTGTATGCATTTTAGAAGGGTAGTATCATCTCAAACGGCACACTTTCAGTATTGTACTGACCGGAAGTATATGCTGTTTCCAGGTCGAGGGCAAATCAAACGCATGTAATGCGATGGCACTAGCATTAGCGAAATACCCAAACAGATAACAAAAATTAATTGGTACATTTTATTGTTTATATTAATGTTTGCTTTTATGCCCAACAAGAACTCAGTCGCCATCAGACAGAGGCGTAATCGTCTCCGCAGGGGAATTTTGCTTGCACAATTTAAAATCAACTTAGTAAGTTGTGGTTGTAGCTATGGCTGCTGGCAAAGCAAACATCTTTTAATTTTTTTCGTTCAGCATCTGAGCCTGATATAGCCCCTCAGGAAAGCTGTGATCGTTGAGTAGATGAAGTGTCCATCATTCCACACTTCATTTTTTTCGGTTGAATGAGTGCATCAACCAGGAACTTAAAGTGCACTTTGGTTTTTGGGGTTTCTCAGTGTGAACACACTAATCACACTATTTATACTACAAAATGGAGTAGAATAGTAAACAAGTGTGTGATTTGGGACGCACTACATGTCTTCATGGAGCTCGCTTTGTGCACTTTGTGTCATGCTGGAACAGGTTTGGGCCTCTTAGTTCCAAGGGAAATTGCAATGCATTCAAAGACATTCTGTTCTTCAGTAGTGTTTCTAAATTTGTGGCGACATTTTGAGAAAGAACCGCATATGGGAGTGATGGTCAAATATCCACATGCTTTTGTTGATTCATAGAACATTCAAATCAATAGAAAATAATTGTATATCGTACTGCAGTTTCACCAGAAGTAAGATGACTGAAGAATCAGTAGACCAAGAACCAGTGTATCATGAAGGAGATCGTTGACTGCATGCATGCATAAAGACAACCTGGGTGGTTTTTTTAGTCTAAACAAAAATTGGACACAGTAGGCTTTTATACTGACGTGTGCATGCAAGGTGACCATATAGATAATGGCCAAGGCTGAGAAAAGAGAAAAACATGAGCAAGGACAGAACATCATGACCCAAAAAACAGACACATGTAAATCATGAGTGAATAAAGACAGTTACAGAAATCACATTAAACTGAGTTGATCTTAAAATGAATAAATCACGGACGCATGGTGGCTTAGTGGTTAGCACGTTTGCCTCACACCTCCAGTATTGGAGGTTCAATTCCCGTTGCCCCGTGTGTGCGGAGTTTGCATGTTCTCCCCGTGCTGCGGGGGTTTCCTCCGGGTACTCCGGTTTCCTCCACCAGTCCAAAGACATGCATGGTAGGCTGATTGGCATGTCTAAAGTGTCCGTAGTGTATGAATGGGTGTGTGAATGTGTATGTGATTGTGCGATGGATTTGCACCCCATCCAGGGTGTACCGCGCCCTGTGCCACATGCTCCCTGGGATAGGCTCCAGGTTCCCTGCGACCCACTAAGGATAAGCGGTATAGAAAATAGATGGATGGATGAATAAATCATGTATCCATTAACAAATAATCATGGAAAAATAGAAAATAATCCCACAACTCCCCCCTGTGAATGACCCTAAAGGTGTTCATTTAAACCAAGCTTAAACTTCCTGTACTATCCTACATACCATAATCACTGGCCAGGAGATTATCCATCTACATATATACAACCCAAATTCTGTAAAAGTTGGGACAGTTTGGAAAATGTGATAAGTGATTTGTAAATGTACTTTGACTTGTATTTAAACAAAAAAAATCTATCAAGACAATGTATTTGATGTTAATCAACTGCATAGTTTTTTTGAATGTAAACATTTATTTTGGAATTGATGCATGAAACACGTTCCAAAAAAGTTGGGACAGGGGCAAATTAGGACTAATAGCGATGTGACAAGTTGAAGTAAGAAGGTGATGTGAAATAGGTGAGGCAATATTCTAATCATAGTGTATAAGGAGCCTCCAAAAAAGGCCTAGTCCTTCAAGAACAAGGATTCATCGAGGCTCGCCAACAGATGCATTAGTGAATAATCCAACACTTTGAGAACAACATTCCCCAAAGACAAATCGGTATGATTTTGGGCATTTCACCTTCTACAGTGCACAATATAATTAAAAGATTCAAGGAATCCGGTCAAATGTCGGTGCGTAAAGGGCAAGGTCAAAAACCACTTCTGAATGTGTGTGATCTCCGATCCCTCAGACACCACTGTCTTAAAAACTGTCATGAGTCTGTAATGGATATCCTGACATGGGCTCAGGAATACTTTGGTAAACCTTTGTCAGTGACACCATTCGCCGCTGCATCCACAGATGGCAGTTAAGGCTTTACTATGCAAAGCAGAAGCCATACATCAACACTGTCCAGAAGTGCCGCCGACTTCTCTGGGCTCTGTCTCATCTGTGATGGACAGTAGCACAGTGGAATCGTGTTTTGTGGTCTAATGAGTCACCATTTCAAATAGTTTTTGGACAAAACAGCTGTCGTGTTCTCCGGGCCAAAGAGGAAAAGGACCATCCAAGCTGTTATCAGCATCAGGTCCAAAAGCCAGCGTCTGTCATGGTATGGGGGAGTGTCAGTGCCCATGGCATGGGTAACTTGCACATCTGTGAGGGCACCATTAATGCAGAAAGATATGTACACGTTTTGGAGCAACATATGCTGCCATCCAGAGCAAGACAAAACCACACCACATTCTGCCCGGATTACAAGTGCATGGTTGCATAAGCAGAGAGTGCGGGTGCTAGTATGGCCTGCCTGCAGTCCTGACCCGTCTCTGATTGAGAACGTGTGGCACATTATGAAGCATAAAATAAGGTAATGAAGGCCCTGTACAGTTGCGCAGTTGAAGAAATGCATAATGGACGAATGGGGGAAAATTCCGCTTGCTAAACTTTAACCAACTGGTGTCTTCACTCAGCACCCAAACGCTTAATAAGTGTTATTAAAAGAAAAGCTGATGTTACACAGAGGCAAAGTCGACTGTCCCAACTTTTTTGGAGTGAGTTGCAGTCATCAGATTTGAAACGAGTGTATATTTTCAAAAATATATTAAATTCACAAAGTAAAACATCAAATAATTAATGTTAATAATGTGTTTTCAATATAGTACATGGTGAATTGAATTTTCAAATTACTCCTTTTGTTTGTTTTTTTTGCATTTTCCATACTGTCCCAACTTTTTCAGAATTGGGATTGTAATAATAAGGATTGGTCTAACCTTTCTACCCGTGTCCCAAGCATAAAATAATGTAATAATATCATATTCAATGTAGTCATCAGGCCTGACAGTGGAAGTCAACATAACTGTAGTTTGTGCTACCTGATCCTGTTTCATGCTCTTAGAAACACACCTGCAGCAATAGCGAAATTTAACTGATATGCTTAACACGGTCATGCAACACATCTAGATCTTTGATGTACTGAGTTAAATTTGTCATAGGGTCAAACATATCTGTACAGTATTCACGGCCTACCACTGCACAAGTATCTTGTTGTGCTAGGACGTAATCTAAAGCAACCCGATTTTGCTAAATCATTATCCGGTGTGATTGTAATGTATTGTAGTGGATATACTGTAAGGCCATGATGCCGTAATTAGGAATGAGAGCACCTAGAAATCTACTCCAAAAAAGTTTGACTACACGTAAGATACTCAACACAAAGGTTCAGGTAATTTGATGATGAAAATGATATACAAAGGGGGTGTGTCTTATTATCTCTTATAAATGTAGCATCAGTGTATGAATAAAATGAAATATCTACCATCCTTTTAGGTGTTAAGGCATGGTTGAATCTCTTGAATCTTGCAGCCTCAAGGAAAGATTGACATCCCTTGTCAGTAGCCTACTGTACCTAAAGTACCAGAAGCATAAATTTTAGCATTCTTAGGCATTTTATAGGCTTCTTTATAGAGTTGGATTGCTCGATACCAGACTTGGACTTGAGTCCAATTATGAACAAACTCAGACTTGTCACGCACCTGGTTAAATTTGTACTCGAATTTGGCACGGACTCGGGCATTTTTCCGAGTACAGTCGAGTCTAAACATTTGCCACCCCTAGCATTTGGTGATTCCAGTCTTGAATTTCATGTAAAATATACTTCTTTATGTAGTAAATATCATAAAACCTGCTGAATTTTTTTCATTTAAGGAATTAAAATTCTCTGTACTCTCTCTCTCTCAGACTATATGGGGGAGAGGCATCAAATAATTGCAATGCCAGTTCAAACTGGAGGACACAATATAGTGCGATACAATAACAAAAAAGGTTCATTTGTATTTTCATACACTTGTAATATAATAAAAGTTCTACATATCCCTTTTTTTCTTTGAATCCATTTTTTGATAGGAAACTAGTTGAGGTGCTGATGACATGAAATAAAACTATTAAATGGCAATGGCCATATGTAATAGTGGGATTTTTTGTTGCCATTGGTTTGTGAAGGTTAAAATATTAATTTAACAGCTAGATGTTGAGTTTACAATTGTAATTTCAAATCTTTTTTCAATGTAATTACTTTCTGGACTCGGCCGGACTCTGCCATTAAGGACTTGGACTTGAGTCCAACTTCGCCCCTTTTGAACTCAGACTCCGACTCGATTGGTTAAGGACTTGGTCTCGACTCAAACTCGACAAAGGTAGACTCGGACCCAACACTACTTCTTTATCTGCAACTGTGTGCATTTCACAAATCTTGTACCAAGTACACTCGCTTTTATCACAGTTCACAGGTCTACAGTACAAGAGCTAGGAACATCCAAGAGATGTGTAACCTATCATTGGCTGGCTGACAGACCAAAATTATATGAGGGACAGCCCTGTTACTCAGGGCTTAAGATAAGATCATGGCAGGAAGTAGGTAAATTAATGAACATCAACCATTGAACTTGGTAGGTAATTCATTTTAAGTGGTGCTTCGACAGAGATAAAAGTGCCAGCATCACCATACGACAATCAGCTATTGAGTGGGCTGTGAACATTGTCTGGGTTTGATAGAAATGAGAAACACTTTTCAAATGGTATTTGTTAAGTCCTGTGGTGAAGCTACATGTTCTACACACAATGGAAGTCTACATGGAGTGATGATATCAGTAACATTGTGAGGAGGGAGGTATGTCTGATTACAGGATGATAAACCTGGAGAGAAACAGTGAGTCATAACTGTTTGTGTAACATCATGACATGTAGTGACATTAAATGAAGAAACATCTGTATATAACAAAGTGTCGCAGAATGTGTCGCAGACTGAGATGGCATGTCCTGCCCACACGATGCCTGTAGAGACACTCACAGGATGAGGGATACAGGCCTCAACGCCTGGGAACATAGTGTTCTGGTTTAATGTAAACAAAGCCTGGAAGTGTTTCCCTTATCAGCGTTAAAGCCTGACAAAGTACCGGTTGAGTGAGGACACCTGAATATCATATAATAGGATATACCTCACTGAAAGTGTCTCAAATCTCCCCAGTGAGAATTTCCCACCCCTTACAATGATTATCAGTACCTGTAAACCCAGTGCCTGAATAGTAACCGAAATAGCCTATGTCTTCTCAGTTCTTTCAGAAAAACCTTGACATTAATTTGAACTGATATGTCTCTAATTCTCAGATTTTGACCTTAGGAGGTGAATGAGTGGTAATAGCACTGACTGAGCAAGTAACAGCTTTTACATTCTTTTCTGAACACTGTATGAGAACAAGGCTTCTTGATATATCTGATCAAATAACCCCAAGGCCCAGTGGCTACATATGTATTGTTGGATAATGTAAAACCAATGACCATAACTATATTGTAATCACTGATGCTGTCTGAAGGTATTAATTAATCTATAGAATCAGTCTTTGGTGTTTTGATGATGGTGAGGACGGATAGGTCTTGCTTCAGCACAGCACACACAGGCGACGGACAGCATTGAGGCGTGACATGGGGCCAATTATGAGCAATTGGAAAACTAATGGATCCAGTAGTAGACTCTTGGTTTTCTCGTAGCACCCGCACCAACTCCAAATACGCCTCAGTTGTTTTTTCCCCACAAAACACACACACACACACACACACACACACACACACACACACAAGACAGCAGTATCTTGTGGCAGATACAGAGGGAACTTTGGTGACCAGATGTTTTAAGATCAAATGTTGTGTAAATTACCACTATACAGGATTACCATCTCTCCCTGCCTAACTTGGGTCTTGTCCATTGACAGGAGTAGGGCATGTTAATCGCATGTTGGGGAAAAGGGAATCTTCATTTCGAGTTTAACATCCGAGGCCTAAACGCCATCAGATCCTCTCAAAGCTCTCCTCTCAGAGCCACCTAAACTGACCCTATTTAGGCGGTAGTACCACTTAACAGTCTTACGTCCCTGACACAACACTACCAAATCAGCTACTAAGAGGACTTGGAAAGGGTCTTTTCAATTCACCTCTAATGGACCAGCTGTGTGGTTTTTGGTCATTACCCACTGTCCTGGTACAATAGCATATTCGTCTTTTGGAGGTGAGGTCCATGCCTCCTGGACACGCTGTTGCACAGAGCAACCACTTCAGTTAGCTCTTCACAATGCTTCATTAGCACAACAGAGGTAAGATGAACATTTGCTTGTCTTAGATCGATTAGTCGACTTGTAATGATCTCATATAGGCTGAGACCAACCCCTCCACTTGAGTGTGAACCAACTACTGCACAAAACAGCTGGCAACACATCTTCCCATGACACCTCACTCTGGTGTAACTTCGACAAAGTCTGATTGTGATGCTCGACAGAAGCCTGTGGTCTATATGGACAGTGAAGCGTCCATAAAACATTCAACATTCTTATGAGTTCCTGTGTGACTTGGACAAAGAAATGAGTGAATGCACTCAGCTATCCCCCAGCAAGGGAAGAAATCCTTGACGAGTGATTTTTCTGTGTGCATGGCTGTCCCCGTTTTGGTTGGATAGGCACCAACCCAATGTGAGAATTTATCAACCACCACCAACACATCCTGTTTACCCTGACATGGGGAAAGGTTGATGTACAGTAGTCAACCTGCAGGTGTTTGAAAGGTCCTGCAGGTGCTTGGGTGTGAGCTGCAGGAGTTGGCATCCCAGTTGCTTTGTTGTTATCCTGGCACAAAGCACAGCATCGCATGTCTTAGACTGTGGATTTGTTGGGATAAATATAGCAACAAGACTTCAGGAGCTACATATTTTCCCAATTTTGTCCATATGCCAGCAGAATCTAGACTCCTTTATCCACCCAAGACCATACTTCTATCATGGGAGCATTAGCGTACATGCCTGTCAGGGAAGATTGAATCTGTTGTAGGTTGGACTTAACTGCATCAGAGATTTTGATGGCTAAAATCATTACCGAAGGAAGACTGCATGAAGCCTTGGCAATGAACCTTAATCTTAACCACCGCCCATTGAATATCGGAAACACAGCTTCCAAGAACATTGGAGATGGAATTCACATTGTATCCTCCATGCAGCATAAACACCAGAGTGTAATGCTGCGTGTAATCCATCAAAGACTCGTTTCTGCCTGGTTGACAATCAACAACCTCGATATGAGATTGAAGTTACATCGATACAGTTCTGCACCACTCTAGCCCAAGTGAGCGAATACTTAGCTCTCTCTCAAAACTGCTTTAACACACACACAAAAACCAGCTTAGCAACTAGCTCACTGATCTCACACTTTTTATCATGTATTAGGAAAGCATGCATCTGCCTGAACACCTGCACCGCTGCCTCAAGGTCTTTGCACTTGATGCATTTATCCAAAGCAGAAAAACATTGCTCTCGACTCCACGCTGTTTGTTCTATAATACCAAGCTCATTGCATAACTTAGATTTTTCCTTCCAGACAGCTTATCTAACAGTTACCTTAGCTCCCTGTCAAAGCTGAGATTATCAGCAAAAACCAAGGATGATTTACAAGCTAGTGAGGAAGACTGTCCAACACCCTTAGGATACTGATTACTCATTGCCATACTGTATAAAACAGCACTAACTCACTGGGTACCTAGAAACTTTGAACTCCAATCAATCGAACTCTTATTTTAACTCATCAAACAGAGCCTGTCATCTAGCAAGTTCTTTGACAGGATGACTCACTCACCCATGCTGACATATGTTTGTCAGGACCACAGGAACAGGATCACTGGAATAGGTTAGATCAGATAGGTCTTTCTTAATGACCATAAAAATACTTCAGTTTCATCAGAAGTAAGATGACAAAAGAATCAGGAGATCAAGATCCAGGGTATAATGAAAGAAATAGTTTATTGCATGCATAAAGACAACCTGGGTGTTTTTTTTTTAGCCTAAACAAAAATTGGACAAAGGAGGTTTTTTTTACTGATATGTGCATGCAAAAGGACCATACAGATAATGGCCAAGGCTAAGAGAGGAGAAAAACATGAGCAAGGACAGAACATTATGACCCAAAAAACAGACACATGTAAATCATGAGTGAATAAAGACAGTTACATAAGTCACATTAAATTGAATTGATCTTAAAATGAATAAATCATGTATCTATTAACAAATAATCATGGAAAAATAGAATAGAAAATAATCCCATACTACTGATTACAGACAAAACTGCATCACAACACCATTAGTTGTGTCATCTAAATGAATTAAGCTATGAAAATTTAAAAGTATATGCAAAAACCCCCCGTTTTTATTATCTTGACAATAAATACATAAATTAACATTTCTGGAACAGAATAACACATAGTATGCTTTGGTGAAGCAGCTGGTTTAAATTTCTTAGGACCGTTATTACAAGGCTAGAAAATGCATCAAATGTCTTTTACCTTGTTTGGGAGAAAATTATATTGATCCAGATGTGGACTACAGAAAGCAGTGCACATATCAAATTCCAAGGGAACATCTCTGATCCATTGTAAGAAGCTTTTTAATATGAAACGTTTTACAGGCAATATATATAAAAAGTCTACACACCTCTGTTAGAATAGAAAATTAAACCAAACGAAATCCTGTCAGATCTTATTTCACCTTTAATGTGATATAGCAAAAAAATATTCTATAACTTTGTTGCATATGTTTTGGGGGCTTGCGAGTATCCCAATTTAGCACATCTCAATTTGCCAATTTTATTCCACTTTTTCTTGCAAAAATGATGTACACAGCCCTCTTCAAGTCATTCCACAGGATTTATTTTTTTTCAACAGGATTTATATCTGGGCCATTCCACAACATTGATCTTCTTCTTAAGAAGCCATTCCTTTGCTGATGTGGATTTATGCTTTGGGTCATTCATCTTCAGCTGTCTAACAGAGGCTTGCAGGTTTTGTGCCAAAATAGATTGGTATTTGGGGCTATCCATGATTCCCTCTATCTTGACTAGCACACCAGTCCCAGCTGAGGAGAAGCAGCTGCATAGCATGATGCTGCCACCACCATGTTTCATCGTGGGTACGGTGTTCTTTGTGTGATGAGTTGTCTTGTTTTTTGTTGTTGTTGTTTTTTTGGTTTTTTTTGCATCAAGCATATCTTTCAGAATCATTCCAACAAAGTTCCACCTTGGTCAAATCAGACCATATGATGTTTCTTGCAAAATTTAGGAGGGTTTGGATGTTTTGTTTGTTTGTTTTATGTGAGAAAGTTCTTCCGTGTAACCACCCTACCCCATAGCCCAGTCATGTGAAGAATAAGAGAGATTGTTATCACAGGGAGGAGTGACCAGTACTTGCCAGATGTTCCTGCAACTCTTTTAATGTTGCTTTAGGTCTTCTGGCAGCATCTCTGGTAAGTTTTCTTCTTGTACTTTTGTCAATTTTTGGAGGTGTCCCATTTTCTCTGCTTATTGATGATGGGCTTCTCTGTGTTCCATGGTACATCTAATGTTTTAGATATTCTTTGTATCTCTCTCCTGACTGATACCTTTCAACAATGAGATCCCATGATTTCAGCAATTGTGTGAAACCAAGAAAATGTCAAGAAAATCCTACAGAAACAGCTGATCTTTATTTGGGCTTAATCAGAGTCACTTCATTTACTTTTTATATCCACTATACATCTTTTAGTCAACAAACAACACCACCAATAGTTCTGTTTGAAGACCTGTATATACAGTAACTTTTAGAAGGTAAGTAATTTTGGCAGAATTAGTTTAACAACATTAATCAATTCTGTGTAAGCTATACCCAAACCAAAGCAGTCATGCATTTGTTGTAGGTATACTGTATATCTCTCCATTATATTTCAACAAACCCAGATGAACACCATTCCTTTATCAAGCCATTCTTTCTTAAATACATATTAGCTCCTATACAGATTACATCAGTTATTCCACAATATGCAAATGTGGGGAGAGACATTGTGTGTAAAATTAAATGACAAACTTAAAGTCTCCAAATGTCAAGCTTATTGAGAAGCTGTTACATTTAAAACACAATAAATAAATAAATAAATAAATAAATAAATAAATAAAATTATGTTCAAAGCCTTAAATTCTCCATATTAAAAAAAAACAAAAACAAAAAAAAACTAGGGATTCTAGGGAAAATAATAATTGTTTCCATGCAAACAATGTTTAATCCAATTGATTTTGGAAAACATTTATCTTTACAAAATTGGTGACAAATGGCTGAGGAGAGTTTGATGCTTAATAACTGTCAAAAAGATGTTGATATTTATGCACAATATGCCCACCACCTGCCAACCAATTCCAATGAGGTGGAGCCTAATTCACCCAAACAGCTGTAACTCTTGATCATTTATTATTTGATATGGTGGATTGAAAACATTGGCACAATCGGCCAATCAGCTTTCAGCAGGCAGATAGGGTTAACTGTGCAATCTCACAAAACGTGAGCGATAGCTCCATTTAGGGACCCACTAAAAATGGTGTTGTCGATCCCCATTGGCCACAGGGGGCGCTATTCAAGTTGTTTCACTTTAAAACAAGTATATCCAGCGTAAAATGTATACATTGAAGAATCTTTTTGTCCTCATACATTGGCTTATGCCGCAAACTTATGTCTTTTGGCCCTTTTAGCCCGACCCACTCACATTTCTGATCATTTGCACAATATGCAAAACCAATTGTCGCAATCTATTGCTAGGATCTTTGCCATATCTGTCAATCTTTGCAAGGAGACTGCTATAACATGAAATATTAGATGGATTCACACAAAACTTAAAACTTATTATTTATTTTTTAGCGTGTTGGCTCTGTGTAAAATGTTCATGGTTGCCCATTACAACCCTCCCCCCCCTGCCTTTTTTTTTTTTTTTGCTGTGAAATACAATTTAAATAAAAGAAACCTATGCTGCTTTATGAGCTCACGAAGTTCTATCAGGTCCGGTGGGTATTCAGGCTTGGAAATATTTATTCCCCTTTTCCTGTTGTAGATTATGGAGGAATTCAGTTCATCACTGTAGTATCATCACTTAAAGCAAATGGAAACTCCTGCAATAGTAGTAGGCCTATTTTGATTTTGGTGTAGTCCAGGGGTGTCCAATCATATCTACAAAGAACCGGTGTGGGTACAGGTTTTCATTCCAACCAAGTAGAACACAAACCAGAGTCTTCTGAAAGACAAGATAAACTGATTAAACAGGTGGAATCAGGTGTGGCTCCTGCTTGGTTGATATGAAAGCCTACACCCACACCAACCCTTTTGGAAAAGATTGGACCCCCCCCCCCCCCCCACAACACCTTCAAATGTATTGCATTATTAAAAGCTTAATTGCATTGGTGTTCTGCAGACTTTAAGCTTTAGGCCTACCTACCTGTCTAAGGAGACAGAACAACTTCTAAGAAGATATTTTCTAAACCTTAAGTCAAGTGTAGTCTGTAACAAATTCCATTTTTTAAAGTCTTAAATGACTCACTTTAAGAGTCTGTAACTGAGAAGTGCTGCTGCAGTTTAATACTGCAATAATGTGGTGTGTGTATATATATATATATATATATATATATATATATATATATATATATATATATATATATATAAATAATGTAATGATGTGCACTGGCCATTTACAGTGAGTGAATCAGGGTACGCTAGGCTGCTTTTAGTGTGTGTGTGTGTGTGTGAGTGAGAGAGAGAGAGAATATGAATGAATGAATGAATGAATGAATGTGTGTATGTTTTTATTTCTTGGTGATGACCAAATGTCCCAACAAGGAAAAGCATATATGAGAGTTTTGGTTACTGAGGTTAAGGTTAGATTTAGAAGAAGGTCCTTATAAGGATAATAAGACAAACGTGTGCGCGTGCACGCGCAGTAGGTTCTCTGCGTCTCCGCGCCGCGCCTTTTGCACAAAGACTGCTAATAAACACAGTCAAGTTCAGCGGTGGCGCATTAATAACTTTTCCTCGCGGCTCACTGCGACGATACGGGATTTGATTCCGTTTGTTCCTTTTCACTTTTGAAAATGGAGGACTGGAGGATTCTTTATTGCGTGATCTAAAAAAAAAAAACAACCCGGGTGCTTTTGAAATTCATTACACACACACCTTTTTGCTCATTTAACTCTGATTAGCGCGAGCGCCGAGGCTGCATGGAGGCACCGGGGAATTCAGAGAAATCTCAACTCATTAACGAGAGAAATGCCAGAACATACTCTCTTAAACTCAAAAGGTAAATATTTTTTGCTTTGTAGGTTCTACATTTTGAGCTGCAGGTTGTATGCTTGTGCACCGTGAATTGGAGGTGCCTTTTTTTTTTTTTTTTTTTTTTTTTTTTAATTGCATTGGTAAACTAAAACAATTTACCATATACCACATCTTATTTTTATTTATTTATTTATTTATTTATTTATTTATTTATTATAATTATTATACCCTGACCACAATAATGCGTTTCCTAAAGACGAATTAATCTTTATTCTAAACCCAGCAGTCTATTTCTGAGGTCCCATACAAATCAGATCAAATTTGTGGATATGTTAGACGCACTGTTAGTAGTGTTGACTGATTTTTCGTGGCCTCATTTTCATTAAAAACCTCTGTGTCCGCACTGCTGTAACATAGAAATGGAGACGGCTATTTTTTTTCCCTCCAGACGGAGCAAAAATAAATAAATAAAACTCAAATTCCATTAAAAAAAGGACCACTCTTCCAGATCTACACACTTGCAGCTGTGATGATTATAACCTTAGTCTTCACCATCACTCCCTTCTGGACTTGTATAAACCCTGTACTGTTAATTCAACCCTGTCTTTTTATTATTATTATTATCCTCCATCTAGTCCTCTTAGAGATTGCATGGTGCATGGTCAGGCGGTGTGTGATGCTGTGTCAATGAGCAAATTCATTTCCATGCATCACTTGCTTTTGGACAGCACTTGACAAATGGCCTCGGCTTTTCACCTCTAATTATAGGATCAAAAAAAAAACTGCTTTAAAGCCCTGGTGTATTTGTAAAATGTTTTTTTTTTTTTGCCGGTTTTTGCACATAGATTTTAAAACGACAAAATCTGCATTGTTGTAAATGTAATACAACATTTCCTTATAATAGGGAAATAACCATTTACTGCATGATTCTCTAGTTTACAAACATAATTCGATCAGAAAATAGAGAATAAACAGTCACATTTTGATTGCAGTAGCTGGAAAAATAAATTCGATACAAACAATTAGTTCTAGAAAACAAAAATGCATGCTCTGTATAAAGATCTAGAAATCTGACTGTTAGAGGTTATATTTAAGGATCACAGTTAATTATAGTTACATGAAAAGCACATGTATTTCTAAGTGTGTTCATTCAAGTGCGTGAGATTTTTCTGTACGTTTTCTAGCATTTACTGTCGTGTTTTAATGAGATTTCAGCAGAATTGGTCAGGACTATAGCAGTTTGATAAAGTCGGCAAAACAACAAATCCACAGAATGGGGCGGGGGAGTGTTTTTAATCTGATTTCGGAAATGTCCAATGTTTAAAACGTCTAAAAATGGAACCTACTAAATCATGTTCCTATATGTTTATAATAATAAGTATATGGATCACTGCACTTTGATAGATAGATAAATAGATAGACATCTGCAAGAAATGCAATAAGTTGCATAATTGTTAAAAGGTAAGATTCTGGCAGGCTTGGTCACTCTATTAAAAGAATAATGTTCGGATTCCTTATTTATGACATTTTAATATATATATATTTTTTAGGTCTTCTAGGGTGTTAGCAGGAAGGAGGCTGCTGTCAGTGTCTTTATGTTCCATATTAATTCTTATGTTTTAATGTGTAAAATCACTGAGTTTCTGTTCGGCAATGAGAAGTTTCTGTAATGTAATTAACAGTGGTGTTGAGTTGAGCTGCACCTCTCCATGCGGCACCGGGGAGCAGGACGGCGCATGTTGTGGCGCATGTTGGGGGAAAGAACTAAAACTGGAAAACTACTGCAAGAGCTCGTTCATGCATATATTTGTGGGTGCAGATTGACTCTTCACATTTTAATAGATGCATAGATGATATTCTTGTTTAATTTTATTTGTAAGGCGCGTTTAACAATTGACGCTGTCACAAAGCAGCTTCACAGAAACGCATCAATTCCGTATATAAATATATGCATAATGAGCAAGGCAGAGGAGAGGGTGGTGAGGGGGAAAAAAAACTCCGAGACGTCATGAGGAAGAAACCTTGAGAGGAACCAGACTCAAAAGGGAACCCATCCTCATCTTGGTGACACCGGATAGCGCAATTATAAATCATTTCTCTTTTAAAACTGTATGCTCAAAAAAAAAAAAAATTGTTGACAGCAACTAAGTCATTTCAGAATTCATTCTAGTTTTGACTAAAGTCTATTGTATCGAACTGAAATGATTAGCTAACTGTTCAATGATGGAGACTTTGAGTGCAAACAGTTCTTAGATCATCCACAGCCATCTTTATGGTTTTAATCTCATGATCATTCTTTATTTCCTAATAAATCCAAGTCTGCGTTTTATTAATCTGTCTTTGGATTTGGATCGTCATGCCACAAGATATGATTATGATTACATGAATAGAGACTCCTCCTTCCACGTGAGCCCACAAATGTAAAGCTTCTTTACTGACCGACAGTGATGCGTCTTTTTATATATATATATATATATATAATTTTTTTATTTACAAGAAGAGAAATTGTTCAAATGAATGATAAAATGCATCATCCTTTTTTTGTCTTTTTGTTTTTTAAATAAATATTTCTGAGGAAAAAATATCATTATATACCTTGCTAGATTAGCTGCAAGACTGAGGTAAATATACCCACGTAATTACCCCCAATTTAATATTCTGGAGGTTTTCCCCCCCATTTAATTAACTTTGGAGTAGTGCATGAGGGATTACACGTTTTGATCTGTTATAAGATGTAGCCAATTCACCCAAGTGTAAACTCAAAGAAGGTTTCAAAATAAAGTGATAATACACAAGTCCTGTGCATAAGCAGTGCATTTGGGTATATGGGGTGGTGGGGTGGGATTGTATCATGTGCGTCACTCCCTGTGGGGTGATTAAACTGAGGCCGTGTCCCGCTTGGCTGCTTCATTTCAGGCATTGAAGGCGTGAGAGGTGTGTGTGTGTTGGGGGTGCTTATCTCTTCTGAGGCAAGATTGCCCTTTTCCACTCCATTAGCTTCATCATAGAGTCTCTCCCATCAACACGCATGCAGCAGAGACAGAGAGGCCAAACAGCAGACTCAGCAGCTACTGCCCATGCTGATTTCATTCCACTCTGATGTGTATCCCTGTGTCACACTGATTAAATCTATTAGAACTGCATGGCGGTGGGGTTCTCATGGATTTGATCAACATCTAGTATTTTAGTGGTCAAGAGTAACATGGCTAAAATGGATAGCATTGTTTTACAGAAAATAAATAAGTTAACTGGATTTTGGTTTTAAGCCACTGCCTTGGTGTTATGTATCGAAGCAATTCCATTATGGGGTTATTTGTGTGTCCATCCAAGGTTCTAGTTAGTGTAATATCTCAAGAACAAGTGGCTTAATGTTTGTGGGATTTATATGGAATTATGATTGTAACCAGCAGATGAACTGATTAGATTTTGGAACTGAGCCAAACAATCCAAATGAAAGTTGAAAGTTTTCTTCATTTGCTTCCTTACACATGTATAAGATTTTTGCCTTTGGCCCATCTGCCCATCTCCCAAAATAACGGCTGTTTACATTTGGGAAGGGATTGGGTTCATTTTTATGATCTACAATATATGTACAGAATATATAAACTCGCATAGGTAGTATAAAACATTCGTCTCATTTTTGCAGTGAATTTCCTGGTTCCAAAGAAAGCTACCCAAGTCGGGTGTATGAGAACGGGGAGGCTACTGGGGCCATTGAGTTGCAGCGGCCTGTCGGAGCCCACTGCCATGGAAGCAAAGCTCAGTGGGAGGAGAACCGTGATACACTTTTGGCTAAAAAGAAGCTGTACATTGCCTCGATTATCTGCCTGGTCTTCATGATTGGGGAAGTGATTGGTAAGAGTCAAGTTGATATGTAAAAGGAACAGTGACCAAAACTTCTATTTATAGGCCAAGTTTGTGTGTGTTTTAATTATAAAACTTCTCAATGAAATAATTAAGACGGGAGGTGAGGTGTGATTTTCAAAAAGGCATCTGGTGTGTTTACATTGAGGAATACACCTATAGTAGGGTCCAAAGGTCTGAGACTACTAGCAAAAATGCTTCTATTTAGCATTCTTTTTTTTTTTTTAACTTGATAGAAAAAAGGTTAATTATAAATTATATATTAATGGCAACAAATTGAGTGAAAAGTTTAGTTTAGTTATTTTGCTTTAATGACGGCTGGTATGGAATCCACAAGTTTGTATAGATCCTGATCCTGATGAGCAATGCTTGATCGAATCCATTGGAGTGTCATCCAAACACTTGCTTCAGTGGAAGTGATGAGGCTGAAGGAAAATCTGACCTTTTGTACAAAGGGGCTAACACGACGATCATCACAAATTTGCTTAAATTTGTATAATGACAGTGCAGTATCATGAATAATTCTTTAATGACATTTTTTAAATTATAAAACCATCTGTTTATTTCCAGATTTTAAAAAAATCATATATTTTCAGTGTGGTCTCAAACTGTTGGATCACACTTCATATGGGTTCTAACTACTGAATCCAATTGCTGTTGGTGAAAGGTTTATAACAATGTGCCTGAGTATACAGTACTTCCGCAACACTGTCTTCTGTATACTGCTACGTTAGGACTGGTATTTGTCATTCTGCTAAAGCCTAGTACAGTTTAAATTTTGCCTTCTGTACCTGCTTATAAATACAGCCATTTTTTTTATCTGGTCATGTAGGATGTAAATGATTTTGCCCCATGTTGGATTAATAAAAACAGACCACTGAGGAAATGTAATACAGTGCTAATAATAAATTGGGAACCCTTCGTGAATAGTAAAGCCTAGTGCACAGTACATGATTTTGCCCCCGATTATCTGGCCTCTGACTCATTTTCTTATTCTGCGAGTGATCGCTGAGGTTCTGATATTTTCATGCATGTGATTTTCGTGACCATGAATGACTAAGTGTAGCTGCGTGTACAACGATGAAAATCAAAAAAAGAAAATCAATTTAAGATAATACTTTATTAATCCCCAGATGGAGAAATTAGGGTGTCACAGCAGCAGCCAAAAAAAAGATAAAAAGAGTTGAGATAGTAAGGAGAACAATACAGGGATATATAAAGAGTATATACAGGATGTATAAATATGTATAGACATAAGTGCAAATTATATATATATATATATATAAATATCTATCTATCTATCTATCTACAGTATCTCAGTGAGTACACCCCTCACATTTTTGTAAATATTTGATTACATCTTTTCATGTGACAACACTGAAGAAATGACACTTTGCTACAATGTAAAGTAGTGAGTGTACAGCTTGTGTAACAGTATAAATTTGCTGTCCCCTCAAAATAACTCAACACACAGCCATTAATGTCTAAACTGCTGGCAACAAAAGTGAGTACACCCCTAAGTGAAAATGTCCAAATTGGGCCCAATTTGCCATTTTCCCAACCCTGGTGTCCCTCATACTGGTTACTGGAAGTTCAACATGGCACCTCATGGCAAAGAACTCTCTGAGGATCTGAAAAAAAGAATTGTTGCTCTACATAAAGATGACCTAGGCTATAAGAAGATTGCCAAGACCCTGACACTGAGCTGCAGCATGGTGTCCAAGACCATACAGCGGTTTAACAGGACAGGTTCCACTCAGAACAGGCCTCGCCATGGTTGACCAAAGAAGTTGAGTGCACATGCTCAGCGTCATATCTAGTTGTCTTTGGGAAATAGACATACGAGTGCTGCCAGCATTGCTGCAGAGGTTGAAGGGGTGGGGGGTAAGCCTGTCAGTGCTCAGACCATACACCGCACACTGCATCAAACTGGTCTGCATGGCTGTCGTCCCAGAAGGAAGCCTCTTCTAAAGATGATGCACAAGAAATCCCACAAACAGTTTGCTGAAGAAGAGCAGACTAAGGACATGGATTACTGGAACCATGTCCTGTGGTCTGATGAGACCAAGATAAACTTATTTGGTTCAGATGGTGTCAAACGTGTGTGGCGACAACCAGGTGAGGAGTACAAAGACAAGTGTGTCTTGCCTACAGTCAAGCATGGTGGTGGTAGTGTCATGGTCTGGGGCTGCATGAGTGCTGCCGGCACTGGGGAGCTACAGTTCATTGAGGGAACCATGAAAGCCAACATGTACTGTGACATACTGAAGCAGAGCATGACCTCCCTCCCTTCGGAGACTGGGCCACAGGGCAGTATTCCAGCATGATAACGACCCCAAACGCACCTCCAAGATGACCACTGCCTTGCTAAAGAAGCTGAGGGTGAAGGTGATGGCTTAAACCCTATTGACCATCTGTGGGGCATCCTCAAACGGAAGGTGGAGGAGCACAAGGTCTCTAACATCCACCAGCTCCATGATGTCGTCATGGAGGAGTGAAAGAGGACTCCAGTGGCGACCTGTGAAGCTCTGGTGAACTCCATGCCCAAGGGGGTTAAGGCAGTGCTGCAAAATAATGGTGGCCACACAAAATATTGACACTTTGGGCCCAAATTGAACGTTTTCACTTAGGGGTGTACTCACTTTTGTTGCCAGCGGTTTAGACATTAACGGCTATGTGTTATTTTGAGGGGACAGCAAATTTACACTATTATATAAGCTGTACACTAACTACTTTACATTGTAGCAAAGTGTAATTTATTCAGTGTTGTCACATGAAAAGATATAATCAAATATTTACAAAAATGTGAGGGGTGTACTCACTTTTGTGAGATACTGTGTATATACACACACATACATATGAGCAGTATATACAGCAAGCAACAATGTACAGTCCAACTATGCAAGTAGCCCATGTACATCGCATATGTACAATACTATATACATTTTGCAGCTGTATGGTATGATCAGTGAGGATATATAAGAAAAGCTCTGAAGCAGTGATGTGATTTGTGAGCAGTGCAAAAAGTACAGTATGGTACCCATATGAAAACAGTGTATGTGTAGTGTAGTCAAAGGTAAGGTCAAGGGAGGGGGTGACTAAGTGTTGTACAGCCTGATGGCTGTCTGCACAAAGGAACATCTGAAGCGTTCCGTCTTGCACTGGGGGGGATGAGCCTGTGGCTGAAGGTGCTCTCCATCTGCCGCAGCTCAGCATACAGTGGATAAAGAGGATTTCCCAAAATGGACCTGATTTTGTTTCTTATTCTCTTCTCCACCGCTGTTTCCAGATTGTCCAGTTTGTGACCAACAACAGAACTGGACTTCTTCACTAACTTGAGTTTGTCAGCCTCCCCAGCCTTAATTCCACCTCTCCAGCGTGTCACAGCAAAGAACAGGGCACTGGCTACTACAGGCTGATGGAACATCTGCAGTAGCTGGCTGCTCACATCAAACGACCCGAGCCTCCTTAGAAAGAACAGTCTGCTCTGTCCCTTCCGGTAGAGAGCGTCGGTGTTTTCTGACCAGTCCAGCTTGCCGTTGATGTGCACTCCCAGGAACTTGTACAAGTCCTCAGTCTCTATTTTCTCCCCCTGGATGGTAATGGGTGTTGGGGGCTTTCTGTTTCGGCGGAAGTCCACTGTCAGTTCTTTGATCTTGCTGATGTTGAGCTGAAGGTGATTATCCTCAGACCATCTGACAAAGCTCTACACTATGCCTCTGTATTCCTCCTCCTTATATTCACTGATGCAGCCCACGATGGAGGAGTCATCAGAGAATCTCTGGAGGTGGCATGTACCAGTGTTGTAGCTAAAGTCAGAATTTCATTTGCTGTCATGTGCCACAGATCCCTGAATCCTGTTTTATCTTACCCATTTCATCTTCCACACAAGGCTCATTGTTGTTTGTGGAGAGTGAAGGCTAGCCTGTCTGGCCTGATCCCACAGAAGCGTTACTGTAGCACAAATTGCTGAAAAAGTTAATGTTTACTATGGTGGAAATGTGTCAGAGCACACAGTGCATCACAGCTTGCTGCGTATGGGGACTGCATAGCGGCAGACCGATCAGAGTGCCCATGCTGGCCCGTGTCCACCACTGAAAGCATCTACAGTGAGCACGTGAACATCAGAAATGGAGCAATGGAAGAAGGTGGCCTGGTCTGATGAATCTCATTTTCTTTTACATCATGTGGCCAGCCGTGTGTGTGTGTGTGTGTGTCTTACCTGGGGAAGATGACAACAGGATGCACTATGGGAAGAAGGCAAGCTGGCGGAGGCTGTCTGGTGCTCTGGGCAATGTTCTGCTGGGAAACCTTGGGTCTTCTCATTCATGTGGATTTTACTTTGACATGTAATACCTACCTAAACATTGTTGCAGACCAAGTACACACCTTCCTGGCAACGGTGTTCCCTAATGGCAGTGGCCTCTTTCAGCAGTATAATGTGCCCTGCCACACTGCAAAATTTGCTCAGGAATGATTGAGGAACATGACAAAGAGGTGACTTGGCCTCCAAATTCTGCAGATCTCAATCCGATCGAGCATCTCTAGAATGTGCTGGACAAACAAGTTCAATCCACGGAGGCCCCAACTTGCAGGACTTGAAGAATCTGCTGTTAACTGTCTTGTGGAGTCCATGCCTCGATGGGCCAGAGCTGTTCTGGTGGCACAAGGGAGACCTACACAATATTAGGCCGATGGTCTTAATGTCATGGCTGATCAGTGTTTACTGCCTGTATTTCTCTTATTTCTCTTTTTTTTTTCTTTTCTTTTTTTGTTGTTTCAATACAAAATAGTCAGTCATACGACTGCCCCTGTGGCCAAAAAAACAGTACTTCTCCTATACCAACTTGTTAGTCAGTCTGGGTCAGAGTGCAGGGGTCAGACGTGATACAGTGTGTTTTGCACAGAACTTTCTGATCAGCTCCTTGTTACATATAGTAGCTCCAAGGTTCACCAGAGTACATGAGCTCATAAATACATTCTCACTGAAGGGGTTCTGATAAAACAGAAATCCTGAAAGTCTATCCAATGTAAGTACACTTTAAAGACACTTCAGCTAGTTCAGAATGCAGCAGCCCACTGTTTTCAAATCCAGTTTAAAACAGACTTGTTTAACCCCTTAATGTTAAGTTATTATATTTTTAAATGTACTTCTTATTTGTAATAAAATGTACAGTGCATTCAGAAAGCATTCAAACCCTTTACCCTAATTTTGTTAAATTACAGCCATATTCTGAAATAGGTTCAATTTTTTTTATAATTTATACTTCATAATGAAAAAACACATGTAACTATCACATGTTTTCTGACATTGAATCAGGATTTCAGTTATTTTAAATCTAGCTTCGTGACATCCCATCATTTTTCATTGACTTTTAGAGTTTTATTTGGATACGATTTTCTTCATGAATGGAAATTTTTCAGCTCTGAGGAAGATGACTGTTCTCTCTGTGAGACACAAAGGAATTGAAGCATTAAAGGAATTCTAGTTTAGTAATCATTTCTTGTTAATCTTCACACTGTGGTATTGGCTCTGAGCCCAGCTCCAGAGTCCTGCATTAAATTGAAAGATTAAACGATTTCCCCCACAATAGGTAATCTTGCCACAAGAATAGCAAGAGTGAATCATTTAAAACTTTAAGTATTTAAGTAATAACTTGTAAATGCTTCACATAGCCAGGTTGTTGACTCATTTATTAACAATACCTCTACAAAATGTAAAAGATTAGTCCAATTCTTTTTAAAATGTGAAAGTAGAACTGCTCTGTTTTTCAAACACCCATACTGCATGCAACTGCAATTAACATGCTTAAAATATATATAAACTATCATTTGTATGTCACTGCATTGGTTTGTGCATGTCTGTGCATCCCCATTTCTGCAGGTGGTTATCTCGCCCACAGCCTGGCCATCATGACGGACGCTGCTCATCTGCTCACAGACTTTGGCAGCATGATGGTTAGCCTTTTCTCCCTGTGGATTTCCTCTAGACCTCCCACCAAGACCATGAATTTTGGCTGGCACAGATCAGGTAAGTAACTATTAAAGCAAATCTAGCTGGTCCAACATCTGCAGGAGGCATCACTCACTGAGCATATTAATAGTGCTGTTGGTGTCCATGTCTATAATGTCATTCTGTGATAGAAAATCAAAATAGCAATCGTGTGTATACTCTTCCCCCACCCTCCTCCTTTTTTTTTTTTTTTTTTTTTATCGGTGGTTTTGTTTTGTGTTTACAGAGATTTTGGGAGCGCTGATATCCATAATGTCCATCTGGATAGTTACTGGGGTGTTGGTGTACCTTGCTATTGAGAGAATTGTAAAAAATGATTATGAAATTGATGGCAGAGTGATGCTGCTTACTTCGGGATGTGCTGTTGTGGTCAACATCATGTGAGTGAAAAAAACCTGTAATATTACTCTATGAAGAAAACTAATATAATCCAGGCTTATTTGAAACTGGCCACACAGGTGATTACATGCTCACTGCATTCCACTAACAAACCTGTTTCTGCTGATTCAAGTCTGGCTGTGTTAATCACGCAGGTTTGTACTCAAGCTTACCTTGCCATAGTAATTGAACGAGGGGCTTAAGATTAACCAAACTTGACTAAAATTAACTAGGTTTATTGAAATAAGCCTGGCTTATGGAGTTGGTGTACTTCATGGAATTCCCTTCTGTTCACACTGATTTAGGAGAATAGCAGTTTTGATTGCAGTGTTGTTTTATAGAATGGCGTACATCCTCCATCACTCCACTACCTTTCACGGAAATGATTCTGGCTATCACAAGATTACTGAAAATGGGATAAGTCCTGTGGGCCATGGCCACTCCCACAGCCTTCTGGGCAGCCACGGAAACACCAGTGTCAGGGCGGCATTCATCCATGTTTTGGGTGACCTTTTACAGAGCTTTGGGGTGATGGTTGCAGCTATCGTTATCTACTTACGGGTAAATACATCAAATCACTACATGCAGTCACCACAAAGTAGGGTGTTTAGAGCTACACTATATGGCCAAAGTTTGTGGACACCTGACCATCACACCCATATGTGGTTCTTCCCCAAACTGATGCCACAAATTTGGAAGCTCACGATTGTATAGAATGTCTTTGTATGCTGTAGCATTACAATTTATCTTCATTTGAACTAAGAGGCCCAAACCTGTTCCAGCATGCCAATGCCCCTGCGCATAACAAAGCGAGCTCCATGATGATTTGGATGAACTGGAACTGCAGCCTCCTCACCCAATATCAGTGCCTGACCTCACTCGAGTGGATATCATTATAACCGCACATGGGGAATAAATCTGGAATGGGATGTTCAACAAGCACAGTATGGGTGTGATGGTCAGGTGTGCACAAACTTTGGGTATGTGTTCCTGAGAAGAGCCAAATTTTGATAAACAGATCTGGAAAAGATCATTTTTTTCCAATGAGATACAATACATTTTTAAAGAACTGAATGCTTTCTCTGTTGCAGCCTGAATACAAAATAGCTGATCCCATTTGCACGTTCCTGTTCTCTCTGTTTGTCCTGGGGACAACAGTTACCATTCTCCGAGATGTGTTCCGCATCCTCATGGAGGGTAGGTTTGTTTTAGTTCTTAATTTATGTTAATCAGACCTCAGTGGTTTAGTAAATTTATATCCCTGATTGAAGCATTGAAAATGACATGGGTGACTGAGAGCCTTCATACAGCTGAAACAACTCCTGTAAACAAGTCCTGTAAAAGGTGCAGAAAATGCACCAATAATGAATTTGCAGTGTTTCCAGATATGGATTCGAAATAAAAGTACATTTTGGATGAGACGTCTTTAAGAAATTTGCATGCTGATGTTGCATGCTGATGTGTAACTGGTCCTGACACAGGGTGCAGTAGGCCATGTCCGTACAGTAGTTTTCTAATGAAGGGTTCTTATGTGGTAAGTCAGATGATTTATGGTATAATCTTGAAGCTTTTTCAATCCTACTGAATCACTGATGCAGGTGCAATGGACATATTAACACAAATAGTGTTTAAATGACTGGAAATCTCCCACTATTCAGAAGCCGAAACCCCTTGGATGAGTTAAAATGTTCTGAATGGCACAACACATAACATATAATTGAGAGATTGTGAGTTCAAAACAATGCCACAGCCATCTGTGGCCAGAAACCAAATGAGTAAAATTGTCAATGCTGTCTAGGTGGTAGGGACATACTCTTGTCAATCACAGTGACTGTAGCTGATCATGGATGTCTGTGAGCTCATGTATGCGGGAAGGGGCAGATCATGTTTTCCTCCGAGTGTGTTGCGCTGCTCTGTACACAGCATGAGCAAAAGTTAGCTGGCTCCCTGTGTCTCAGAGGAAGCATGTTAGCCTTCACCCTCTCCAATTGGTAGCTGATAATTAGTGATGGCTAAAATGCTACTTATTGTAGTATTATTTGCTTATTCAGCTTAAATTCATGAACTGCATGTCATCTGATGCTACCCAGTGTCATGTAATGGAGACTGAGATGGAAGCTATTGCAGGTATGGCAGTTTAATGAGACAACAAATTCAAAGGGTCAAGCAGAATTCGAGACACACAAACAGGCAGAGGTCAACAATCATGCAAACAATCCAAAACAGGCAAGGCAGATAATCAAGGTCAAGGGAATAAACACAGTCAAAAAAAAGAATAGCAAACACTAGATAAGGCTTGGTAGTGACAGATATGATCAACTGAGTATATATTTTGCAACTGAAGAGTGTATGAATAGTCTCTTTTAAGGAGCGGGGTGTGTGTGATTGATTGGAACCAGGTGTCTCTAATTAGAACTCTGGGGATGGTGAATGTGACTTGTTTGGGAGTTGTAGGTGTCTTAGGCTATGTTTTGTAGTTAGTTATTCATTCTGGGAAATGGAGTCTCCCCAGGTATTGAGGATCTTCACTGTGGTGACTACCAGCCTTCTGCTTGTAGGTGCAGCTGGATTGTGCTAGGTGTTGGTGCATACTCTCCCAGACTTGCTCGCTTCTTTGGAACCACTGGTCGATGGTCTGGGAATCGGTGGGGTTTGCGTTCCAAGGGAACTGGGGCAGTTGGTAGCCTAAAACACATTGGAAAAAGGGGAGGTGTGTTGCTGAGTGATGTAGGGAGTTCAGAGTGTACTCGGCCCAGGGGTGGAATCTGGACCAGTCGTCAGGGTTTGAAGCACAGAAACTGTCCAGTGAAACTGCCCTTTCTCCTGGTTGGCACGTTCCACTTGGCCATTAGCTTGTGGATGGTAAACTGAGTTAAATTGACGGTGGTCTCCATCTTACCCATGAAGCTGGACCAGGCTTGAGATGTGTTTTGTGGTCCCCAACACAAACTATCTCCTCGGGGATCCCAAAGTATATGAAAACATGTTGGAACAGCAGCTCAGACGTTGTGAAGGCTGATGGGATGGATGGTAGTGGTATAAGATGCAGCAATTTGGGGAAGCTATCAGTGATCACTAAGATGGTTTTGTTACCCTGAGACTCTGTCAACTTCATCACAGACCTGCCAGAGATGTGGGACTGTGGGCAGAGGATTGAGCTTGCCTCAATCCTCTGCCCACAGTCAGTCAAAGGTTCAAGGAACCTTTGACTGAGCGCACATTGAGAATGAAGATACTACGTGATGCACATCCTTCAGCATATTGGGCCACCAGTACTTCTCCTGCAGTGGTGGTAGGTGCGTTGCATTCCAGGGTTGCATGTGGCGACCGCTGTGTGGGCCTATGACATGAGTTCCACCTGGTGCTGCTCAGGAACAAACTGTTTCCCTGCAGAGCATGCAGAAAGGATCTGTGATCTTGGTACACTTACCAGGGCCTGATCCAATTCTTATTCAATGGAGCTGATTACACATGAACTCGGTGGAATTAATTCGTCATGGTTGTCTTGTACTTCTGGGCCATGAAGGCGGGAAAGTGCATCAGCCTTGGTATTCTTTGACTCTGGTCGGTAGGATAGCATGAACTGGAAACATGAGGAGAACAAAGACCAGCAGGCTTGACTAGGTGTCAGATGTTTGGCGGTGCAGAGATATTTGAGGTTTTTATGGTCTGTGAAGATGATGAAAGGATGCGTTGCTCTGGCCAATGTCACCACTCCTTGAGAGCTAATTAGACCAGCAAGAGTTCCCTATTGCCCATGTCATAGTTTCATTCTGCTGAGGATGGCTTCCTGGAAAAGAAGGCAACAGGTTGAAGCTTGGGTTTATCTCCAAATCTCTGAGACAGGACGACACCTACTCCCATTTCTGAGGCAGCAACCTCTATGATGAAGGGCTTATGGAGTGTGGTGATCTGGAGGGAAAGAGATGCTGTGCAGTGCGAGATTGTCCCTCCCCTGATTGAAACTCTCAACGTGATTTATCCCCCTCCTCTTCCCTGAGTCACACGTGCCCCAGCTGCATGGGTTCAGCTTTGGTGCACGGTGCCGCAGAAACGTTCTCACTCCTGAAACCACAGCGGCTCTGAAGCAGGCGGTCATGATGAATGGACAGGTCAATGAGAGAATCAAGGGTGAGTTGTTTGTCGTGGCAGGTTAGCTCCATTAATACTTCCGGGTTTAATCCATTGCATTTTCAGCGCAGGCTCATTCCATTCACTTCGCGCAGCGATAGTCCAAAACTCTAAGGCATATTCCGCTACACAGCATGGACCTTGGGAGATGGTGAGTAGCTCCTCCCCCACTTCTTTGCCTTCATGGTCAAAAAGACGTCGAAACAACCCCATACTGCCAAGTGAGAGCTTTGTCAGTCAGTAACTCCATGAAATGGATGATCTTGCGTGCCTCAGGCATCCCTACGTAGCTGGCAAAGAACAATGAGCATTGCAGGAGGGTACCTTTGCCTCGCTTTGGATCACCTGCATACTTTTCCAGCATCGGTATCCGAGGGAAAGAGGTGTGGGTCTGCATTACCACCGGCATGCTCTGGGAAAGTTGAGTGACCTGTTCAATCAGGATGGAAAGCTGTTGGTGGTGTTCTCCCATGGGCATGGGCGTCAATGGCTTGTCACCAGTCTGACGTACCTGCTTCATCCATGTTGAGGCGAAGTATTCAGTCACGTAATGGAGGCTGAGGCGGAAGCAATTGCAGGTATGGTAGTTTAATGAGACAACAAATCCAAAGGGTAAGGCAAAATTTGGGAAACATAAACAGGCTGAGGTCAAGGATCATTCAAACAATCCAAAGCAGGCAAGGCAGAGAATCACAGTCGAGGGAATAAGCACAGTCAAAAAACCAGAATAGCAAACGTTAGATAAGGCTTAGTAATGACTGAGATAATAAGTCTTTTATTGGTCACAGATACATTACAACACAGTGAAATTCTTTTTTTTCTTTTTTTTTTTTTCTTTTTCTTTGCATATCCCAGCATGTTATGAGGTTGGAGTCAGAGTGCAGGGTCAGCCATGATACGGTGGCCCTGGAGCAGAGAGGGTTAATGGCCATGCTTGATGTTCTGGGGCTTGAACCCCCAACCTTCCAATCAGTAACCCAGAGCCTTAACTGAACACACCCTGCAACCCCCCCCCCCCCCCATCATCAGTGTAGATGACTATTTCATGGTCAATAAGACATTATTTTATATAATAGAACACTATAAGACACTTGATGTTTTATTTGTGTTGGCAAATATTAAAATGCTAGCTCTCAAATGGTGCCATCTTTGCAGTATTAGAGTAACAGCATTATAATTGGGGAAATAATACACTTGGTGCACTTCCCAGGAATTAAGATTTGCTTAGCTGTTAATGTTCTTTTGTAGTTCCTCATGGCATATATTTTTACTTTCAGGTGCACCCAGAGGAATTGAATTTAACTCTGTGAAGGAGGTGCTGCTATCACTGAAATCTGTAAAGGCTTTGCACAGTCTGCGTTTGTGGGCTCTAACTGTTGGACAGACCTTGGTTTCTGTCCATGTGGCCATTGGTAAGACACCAGTACTTCACTTGCACAGATGTATTTTACTAAAACTCATTCAAATGCTGTAAACAAGACTACTTAAAATGCTGTAATCTCATTTTCCAAGTATACATCTTCTTTTATAAATTGAATTGAGCTTTCCTTTCATTTTTATTTGTACTGTTCATAATATTTAAGCTAAAAGTACTAAGTGTGGAGCTGCATGCCTGCTAGAATAAACCACCATTTGTGTTTAATCAGAGGAAAATGCAGATCCTCAGAATGTCCTAAAGGAAGCTACAGAGCTCCTGCAGACCAAGTTTGGCTTCTACAGCACCACCATCCAGGTCGAGCCCTACAGTGAGGACATGGCCTACTGCACCATGTGCCAGGATCCCATGGACTAACCAAGACAATCCGGTGAGGAAAACTGTCCTGCGGAAGTGGCCTGTCTAAAACATGTGTACATTGTTTTTGACTTTGTTGAGGCTCCATATCCAGAAATGCTGCTGGTGCATTAGCAGGCCCTTTTTTTTCTTTCTTTTTTTTTTTTTTTTTTACATCAGTATTCTTTATTATACATAGATGCAGAGATCCTCTCATGTTTCCTCTGTTTTACTGACGTTTTCCTAAAAACATAAGCTTAGTCGGCTTCCCATAAGCTGTGCACAATGTCAATATTCTGGAGTACTGAATAGAAATATGCATTGTCTATTACCAAATAGAGGCAATAAACGGCTTTCTTGCCCTCTACTGACCACCACAAGGCCTAGAGTAATGTTTGATACTTTACATTGTTGGACCATGTTGTAAATAAGAAGCAGTATGACACTTGAAGTTGTTTTCTTTGCTCACTTCCAAACAGAGATTGGACACAATGGCCCCTAATAATCAAAGTTGTATAAGGTCAAATGTGATTGGAAAACCACAGCACACAGTGACAGTTTCTGTGTTGATCGATTTCATGTTCAGCAGATCTAATTTATATGATCAAACTCGCATCTCGTTGGAATGCTTTTCAATCTCATGCTTGATTTTGAATGTAAATTACTGAAATCAATATAATCGATAATTACAGCAAGGAAGTAAGTAACAACTGAATAACAAATAACATTTAACACCCGCACACATGGAAGCCTCATTAAAATAGTTCCATGGGCAGGCAGTTTGTAAATGTTAATTGCAGGGCACAGATATAGCTCATTGCTCCATCAAATGAGTAACAGATGTCTTTACATACAATAGGCACCATGGAGCTGCACAGGGATGAGGACCACACGCTCAAGCTATTCAGAGATGCTTGGATATCATTGCACTTTTTTCTGCCTTTTGATTGATTTTTTCTTTTAGGATTATTTGAAGGATTTGTTTATTTTAGTCATGTTCCATCTGGGTTTTTTTTTTTTTTTGCACCTCCTCATTCAGAACTGTGATTATGTATATGTGATTTTAAAAATTTTGTTTTTTTTTGTTTTTGTCCAGCATCTCAGAGCTCCACCAACATTTTGCATATCAATATTTATGGATAAAGCTTTAAATAAGTCCAACAACAAACAGAGAAAATTTCTATATAGGATTGCAACAGTCAGATCTCTTGAACCATCCTTTCCTGTGTTTCAAGTTTTCATTTTGTATGTACCTTCATGCAATCTCCCCCCCACCCCCCCATATTTGTTTGCAGCAAACTAGGACATAAACACCTCTAACTCAGCTTCACTGAAATGATTTTTTTGCCCTCTCTATTTATTTAATTCCCCCAATTTTTTTGATTTATGAAATATAGCTTGTTTGAATCATTTTTCATTTGATCCACTGTAGTAATGCCTGTATAATTCAGTGTGGTTGTTGTAAATTGATACGAGGGTAAATATGGGTGTGTTATGCTTATGACCAGCATAAGCGACTCGTGGGCAGGAGATTCGTTTCACACCACTGAAGCCGATTCATGACTTGTGCTCAAATCACAGTTTGATTATTTTGTGAATAAGACTCTGATTCGTTCATTCATCATTCTGTGCACTCAAATCCGTAGTTCTTTCTGGGCAGCTTTATTAAATATTTCATTTTTGTGTATGTTTCTAGATTTTTAGTGTTTTGTTTTGACAGCGTGAAACACTTCAAAACAATTCTAGCAACTCTAAGCACTCAGGCAGGAAAATTAGCGAGTGAAAGATGGGTATGGATGTGATTTCTGTGAGGTTTCAGTGTGACTGCCTGGAGACAGTAAACCATTCTACCTACAATATGGAGAGAGAGAAATCAATTAAGGTAGAGAGAAATTCAAGGTCAAATTCAAACTGGAGTGTCACTAGTCTGATTTTACTTTCCCAGCTTGCTGAGTTGCAGTACACAACAGGGAAGTTGAGTAATTTGGATGTGGCTGGTGCTTAAGCATTAGCAGACTATTACTACTGATCAAATGAACTGTTACCATATGACAAGGAGAGATCTATACTCTATACCAAGTACATATGATTTTTGTGACTGGTTCGAGTGCCATATAGTACACTGCCATAAAATTCAACAGATGTGACTGCCACATTCCAATGAGTAGCTCAGTGCTGCCATTATTCTATTAAAGGGACAAAATGCTAATGTAGTTACTAATATTCAATAGCAACATTAGCATTTTTGCATCATTAAAAGGGCATGGCAAACACCTTATATGAATAGAAAGTGTATCAAATTAACCATGCAACCGAGGCATTTTAGAAAAAGGGGGGGCATGATTATATGTAATTTTCCACTGCAAGGATGATCAGCTTGGGCGTCTTACATTAGACATCGCAGTTTATTGCTCTGGACACTTCTGCAGTCCTCATGCCTCTCTGCAGCAGGCCTGTGGCATGTTCACACAGGTGAGCAGGAACCCTAGGCATCTTTCTTGTGGTGTTTTTCAGAGTCAGTAGAAAGGTCTCTTTAGTGTCCGAAGTTATTGTAACTGTGACCTTAATTGCCTACCACCTGTAAACTGTTCGTGTCTTAAGGACTGTTCCACAGGTGCATGTGCCATAATTGTTTATGGTTCATTGAACAAACATGAAAAAACATTGTTAAAACCATTTCCCGTAAAGATCTGTAAAGCTTATTTAGATTTTACAAAATTATCTTTAAGATACAGTCTCATGAAAAAGGGATGTTTCTTTTTTTGCTGAGTTTATAATTTATAGGCTTGACATTAATGCAAACACACTTCTGGAAAATTCACACCCATTCACATTTGCCTTTATTCATCAAAGTCTCAGTCAAATCTGATCATACGACAAGCAAATTCTAACAAGTTTCCTTATTCATCAGTTTTATTTGTTGTGAATGTGTGATCAAACTCGCATCTATTTGGGGGGGGTGTAAGCTTCAGTGTAATGCTTTAACAATAAGAAAAAATGCCTCGACTTGCAAGTTAAACGATCTAGATCCATAGTGTCGACAGCAAGTAAATGCTAGTATTACAACAAAAATCATGTAATCACCACAGTAGCATAGTGTATATTGGAACCTCAAACTAATATCATCAGGTTTAGTATCAACATGTAATTTGTAAATGTAAATCAGAATGCACAGACATGACTATCGTCAGCCCTTTAACTGTGTAATAACTTGCATACTATGAAGCTCTGACCTGGATAGATTTGCTTAAGATGGAAACTTGGCTCGCTATGTTTAAATGAATGTTTTAAGCTTTAAATTGAACTATTTCATTCATCTTCAGTAACTGCTTTACTCAGGTCAGGCTCCTCCCGCTGTGGGAATACACACAGAGTGTGACAGACAGACACACACACACCCCTACCCTTACACCTAGAGGCAATTAATCTTAGTCAGTCCACCTTCCTGCATGTTTGTGGAGGTGGAAGGAAACCGGAGAACTGTGAAGCAGCTAATTTGAATAAAAACACACGAGTACAAAAAAACAAACCTATTGGATCATTTCCTTAATTGAAACCCTGGGAGCAGTTGGTTTTCACTCTATGCACACATTTTATGCTGTTTTTAAGGAAACCAGAAGTTTTATATGCCCCCCCCCCCACTTGGTTCCTGGATAACTGTAGCATGCTGAATAAATTAAGCTATGTTTCATGTAAATCAGAGGTACAGTATATAAGGGGAATGATGTACTGTATATGGTACACTGTATGCCCAAAAGTATGCCCAAAACACCTGACCATCACACCCATATGTGCTTGCTGAACATCTAATTCCAGATTTCTTTGCTGTAATAATAACCTCTACTCATCTGGGAAGGCTTTCCAGTTGATTTTTGCTGATTCATCCACATGAGCATCCATCCAGTTGAGGCTGATTCACGATGTGTGCTCAAATCACCGGTGACTTGAATCATTCCACACACACACAGGTCTGCACTCATTTCTATGTGACTGATGAATAAGGGCCATTATCTCCAGTTGGTATGCAAATACCTGCCATGTTGTTGTGCTTTAAGGTCTGCTTTAACGTGTTTTGATATTGTGGGCTGCACTTTAAGAAAAAAAGGGTACTATATTTGCAAAATACCCTAACAAGGCAACGCACGCTTGCATGAGTGCTGTTTTAAGCCTAGTACAAACTGCCACTCAAAAGATTTCTTATGAAAAGGACCTTACTGTCTTGCTGAAGTACTTTAATTCGTGTATATTGTGTATCTCACTTTTGATAAAATTGATATATTTTACAAGTAAACACTTTAACATACCACTCCATGATTAACATACCACTCCAAGTGATTAAAAAAAAAATGGACCAACATTTAAATTTGAATATTTTTTATAATAGTGCTGCATTTAATGTATGTTCAGCACTCTCAGAAAATGTCTTAATGTATGTAGATCTGTTTCTGACAGCAGATCACACACTTTCTTATACTGGATTTGCCTTTGGGAGTTCAGACATCCTCTTGGAAATCAATTTGATAAAGTGGAACTGTTAAAATGGAGCTAAATCTGAGCTGAAGTTTCAGATTTGATACTAATTCATCTCAATAACACAATCAAACATTGAGGAGTTTATTTTCCCACTGGAAACATGAAAATGAAATTAAAGTTGTACATTACATTGGATGAATATGCAGTATAACAAAAAGATTAATGAGGGAAGCAAATCAGTGAAATATACCAACATGAGTAATATTCTTGTGAAAAAGAAATCAGAGTTAAATTTAAGGAAGAATGTCTGTTAATCACTTACTGTATGTCCTGTCACTTCTGATGTGTCCTGCTTTTTTGTGCTATGTTTAGAAGACCGTGTTACCGTGAAAACTGTAAATACTCTTAATGTGTGTCTGCAAAGTCCTTGTGAATGGGTGTATATATGTTTTTCATATTGTATAAACAAAGTCCTTTGTGTAAATGTTTTATGGTGGTACTATATGTATCTACATGTTATCGTTTGTCACCACATGTTTAATAAAGTGAGCTTTTTGTAAGCCACAATAAAATGAACAAGTGGCCAAAAAACCCTGACTTATGAAGTGTTTAAGCTCTTAACCAAGAAACTATGCGTTAACCAACTTAACCATAAAATGCTTGCTTGGTGGTGTTGATTTACCCTCAACTGCTCAAAGAAATAATTCTGATACTCAGGAACATACGTACAGCGCTAATCTGATCCCACAAAGGAGTCTAAATAACCAAAATGAAGGAAAACAGAGCACCATGTTAAGCACTCTCATTAACGAGCCTGAAATAAACACCACACTGTTCAGATGTGTGTCTGTGGGAGCTAATTACAGCTGCTGAGTTCTGTAATTAAAAGCATGAAAAATGAGGCAGGTGTTCAGCTGTATTGCTTCACACTTCATCACAAAAAGCTATTACATTTGAGAGGCAACATTAACTCAGTGCTGAACAGTGACTGTGTTGGTTATTATACATAAAGATGTCAGATATAGTATGAATAGATCTAGGACAACTTTCCAGACAAGTATATTTTCTGCTTGTGTCAGTCATTAGGGCACTTAGTAAAGAACTGCACATCTGACAGAGATGAGAGAATAGAAAGGACAGATGAACATTTCTGTGCACTTAACACCTTTATGTGGGAAGTTGTTCACAGGGCAGACGACCAATCAAATGATAAAGCAACCGAACCACCAAAACACAGTAAACTAATAACCTTGGAAATGATCGGGACAAAAAAAAGGTATCAAAATCTAAATATATTGCTGATTTGTTTAATTAGGACACAAACACATGATACAAAACTTAACACACTTGAGAGACATTTGCATTATAAATAAAACCAAACCTAGAAAGCCTTCATTTTAGAAAACTCTAGAACAGCTCAAAAGTGCTATTGCTGTTGATGACCCAATTCCTTTGCTGTATACCTGTACAACACAGCAAAGAATTAAAAAGTGCACAAAATATAAAACCATTCACAAACTGTATCAAAATAGCGCAATCTATCTTTTTCCAGTCCCCAAAATAAGTTAGGATTTTTTTTTTCCTTTTTAAAAATCGGATAGTCTACATAAAGTCATAGAAGAGTAAAAACTACGAATTGGACTTTAGATTAAATGTAGCACACCATAAAGCCTATACTGGTGTTTACATGGCTTATTTGAGAGCATCTAGGGCACTTGCACCGTCTCTGCCATGCACTGGTGGACAGTGGTAGCGGATGTGTCTTTTTCCTGAGAGCAGAACATGGTGCTAAACTGTGCTTGGGACTCATGAATGAGTTTGTGCATAACAGGACCATCCAGGCCACTAACACAGTGAACACGCACGAGCCCCGACTGGCCAGCTGACAGCACCCAGGAGTGAGCGTCCATGTTTGGATTGAAGCACACCTAGAAGAGGAGGAGAAAGAAGAATCTTTAAACACCAGTGCTGTGCAGTGTTTACTTTTTCTTCGTCTTTTCTCCCGTGAAACATTTGGAGGATATGAGGGAACTAATTTTATATTCAATTCAGTATTTCTGGAGGACACAAAACAAAGCGATTCCAAATAACAGAAGGTCATGAAGTAACATATTTAGATTAGACGCCCAAATACATGAAGCTTTTATACTTACCAAGAAGGACTGAAACAAGCTTCCATTAAATGGTCCTTACTTATATAGCACTTTTATCCAAAGTGCTTTACACTGTGTCTCATTCAGCCATTCACACACACACTCACACACCAATGGTAGCAGAGTTGCCATGCAAGGTGCTAACTTGCCATCGGGAGCAACTTGGGGTTCAGTGTCTTGCCCAAGGACACTTCGGTATGTGGAGTCATGCGGGCCGCCAACTCTACGATTAGTGGACAACCCGCTCTACCACCTGAACCACAGCTGCCCCATTATTTTGTCATCCATTATTTTGTCAACAAATAATACTGAGAATCATGTTAAGCGGTAACCATGGAGACAGATGCATAAATACTATGATGGATGGATAGATGTTGTCCTTCATACAAGTATATGTTAGATATCATTAAAAATCGCTTATACTTTAGAATGAATCTTTCTGTGAATAATATATTTCATGGTTCATATCATTTCAACTTCATATCCACTACAGAGCACATAAAGCTTTGTGGGCCACAAAAAAGCCTGAGTTCTTTATGATGTTCTTACTTTGTAGAGTGCATTCAGAGGCATCTGATCGACAGAAAGCAGGCCTTTAGTCTCGGACGCATGCAGCTGCTTCAATATAGGCTTCTGCTGATATTTTATAAAAGATCTCTGTGTGGGAAAGAAAGAAGCACCGGTCAGTGTGCAAGTTCGAAAACACAGTAAGCTTTAAATACTAACGTTCAAGGTTCCAGTCTTTAGGATTGTGTGTGGCACTAGAAACAGCACTCACCCTTTTACAGCACAGGTCATTTAATAATGGCACCCAAGAAAGTGTGTGCGAGTACGAGTTCGATGCAGAAAGCTTAATTAACCTAAGTCAAACAGCCCTGACTGCAGTGTGTGCATAAACGTGTGAAATGGACTTGTGCATGGATGCATGATGGTGAAGGAGTGCACAGACGGGAACACATGGAGTGTCGCCGTGGTAGGAGGTCCATCCTTTACATTCTTCACTTTACAAATCCAGAATAAAATGATGTGTGCCTGATTTAGTAAGTATAATTCCGAAACAAGCAAAGTTGATGCTTTGACCTGAACTGAGAAGTGGTTCGGAGTAGCTGGACTGTGTTATCTGAAATAACTGTGCACGTGTGCTGTTTTGGAAAGGCCATATGTAGAGACTCGTAACCAAAATCAGGTTGATATAGTACCCTAGAGAGGACACCGAAAGATATGTGGGTTGGCGATATGATTAAAACGTCTCCATAGTCTGTTTTCATAGAGAGATGTGTGAGTGTTGTCATACTAAACACATTTTGTGCACTGAAAATGCTCAGACATGGCAAGCAGAGAAGTTTTATGAGCCTGACATCACTCGCTAATCCAGCTCATGCTCTCTCTGACAGACACGTGAACAAACTAATAATAACCAAGAGGAGGCAGGTTCTTATCATATGTTTCCTCCTTGTTTTGTTCGGTAACACAGCGTGGCTTAAGTTACATTGTAACTTATTTTTTCATATCGCCCAGCCCTACCTGCAAATTTAATTCAACAAATTCAGTAATCCAAGTTTGAAGAACAAGGTCTATAAAAGTAAAGTCAAGCACAGGTTAAACTAGTGAACTGAACAAGAAGACACTCACAAGGTCCATGTCATGGAAGCGGAGGTAGTATTTTCTTATGGCACCTCTATAGGTCTGTGGCTCCTGCTGGGTTGAGTCATGCTCTTCCTCCTTCTCCTCCTCAGTTCTCTGACCAGGCTCAAACTGCACCAGCTCTGTCCTGTACACCGGCTATACAGAGAAGGATATATTACAACTCTGTGATGAATGATTCTCAGTTAAGTGATATGTTACTGATATGTCCTGGGATGGTACGGTATGTCCTGAGAACATGAAGCACTACATGATTTATCATTGCTTTTGTCCCCTGCTCTTGCCTGATTTAGTTACCAGACGACAAATAAGGGTGTTAAACAGCATCGGAAATGATTGGACATTAAATATATTATTGGAATATGCTTCAGGACATGTTAAAGTTTAGTAGGAAATCATGCGTGCATCAGGAACATACAAATCGATGTCTCTTGCTGTTGCTGTAATTGCAGTTTGGGTCACACAGCACAGAGCAAACAAACTCTCCAATGTTGTCCCCGATTACACAGGAGTTCATCCAGTCGGATACAGAGAAGCTCTTTGACAACATAAGAGAGAGAGATTCTTGAAGCCAAATGATAGTACAGGACATTACATAATGTATCATCATATGAAGGGTTGGCACAGTGAACAGTGTCTACACAATACTCACCCATACAGTAGCTTTCCTTGAACAAACAAATAAAGGCTTATAGCCGAAGTAACCTGAGTCAAAGTAGTGAAGTCCTTGCTGTCCAAGCCTATGACAAGAACAAAGGCCACATAATTTGCAATACACGTAATCAAAAGAACACGATGTTCGTCTTCACATATAGTCTGTTTACACTTTTTGAGACATCAAACATTAGGTGGTGGACTGAATACTCACGTGGCATAGCAGGACTCCTGGGTGAGAAAAACTCCTGGCCAAAAGATAGGCCAGGACACATCAGTGTGCAGGAAGCGCTTTATTGCCTTAAGGGGAGTGCAGGTCTTAGTCAAGTTCCACAGTTTGATCATACGATCATCCCCTACTGTCACCATCAATTCACTACAGTAAAAAAAATAAATAAAACAAGAAAGAAAATGCTCTACATAAATACTGTGGCCCCAGAAAGTATTTGAACACTTTTAAAATAAAGGCAGAAAAATAAATTCATACATTTTATAAGATACCGCAATCACACTTTTCAAGCAAGTACGTTCCAAAGCGCTGTAACCTTAATGGGAAATGTTATGGAGTTTGGAGCTTATTCTTCCTCAATAAAACAGAAAGCACAGACTGAGTGACTGTGTTAGTAAAGTGTGTCAGTAAAAGGGACATTTGCAGCAATGCACGGCAATTCCTTTGTTTGGCAAACTGATGTATGATATGCAACAGGAATGTTGTGAAACTGTGATAAACTTGAATAATCTGAAACTGTTACCTTGAGGCCCTGCACCAGCTGAGGCAGCGAATGGTGTTCTCATGAGCCAAGAAGCAGTGGTAGGGGTAGAGAGAGATAGATCTGTCCGGAGATCTAACTCTAAGCAAGGAAGACTTGGTGTTCAGATCCCACAAAGCCACCATACCTAGAGAAGGAGGTAATAAAAAAATAAATAAATCAAAAACACTGAGAACATTGCAAACACTGTAAAACTATTTTTTAAAGTTAATTACATGTTAACAAGGTCACATACATAATTGAAGTCGAGACTAAAAAAATAGTGATTAGCTGTAACTAAGCTCATTATAAACTAAAAATAAAACCATATAAATTAAGCGTGCATGTGCTCTGTGGTCAACAGTAGTGGAGATACTAATTTCATTTGTGTATAGCAAAGTAGATGTGATGAACAACACATTGTTTCTTAATTTTTAATCTTATGTTTTGCAAGTAAAGGCAATCCATGCACAGAAGGTAGGCACAGGTTTATCTGTTTGGCAAGCATGGACAAGTGAAGCTAAAATGCCTCAGAGAAAGATCTTTTGTTGCTTTATTCCAGAGTCAGAGAGCAAGGCTTTTAAGGTTCGTATAAAACACTTAATATAAGATACAACTTGTCGATCTTAAAGCTGCGGACACCTCGTTTTCGATATGTAAATCGTGCAACTCGATAGCCATCGTGACCCCAGATAGGCTGTTCTGACAACTAACAAGTAGCAGTGAGGCTTGGAGCCACAAGAAAGCAGGGTCTTGCCAGCGAGATTGGATCCACAAATAGCAATCTGGTCTATCTGCACAGAACGGGTAGAACCAGCAGTAGAGTAGGAAAAGCATACAAGAAGTGATGAGGCCTGGTGTGGGGCCAGGACACCCTGTCCCGGTGGGCTGTACGTCTAGTCCAGGGCGAACCACTGGTCCGCATTGATCCACCTGTGCCTCATCAAACCTTTTCCAGATCTGGTCTGAGCATCCTTAACAGACACTGATTCTGCATCTGGAAAACTGACTGGCAAATGTAATGGACTGATAACATGGTTAGGATTCTTTGTAAAATGACTCTCAGGCTGATGATCTGTGTAAACTGCTTTAATGTTACGGAGCTTGTGTCAGAGGTCACAATGAGATTGAGCACCATAACATGAGAGAAATCACACAGGAGAAAGTCAGCCAAATGTGGAACATACATTTGATCCTGATGCTAGAGGTCATCAATGGAAAAAGGCTGTTTTCTAGAGCAGTTTTGACCTTCTCTATAGTACCTTTGTAAAAGAACCCAAAAGAGCCGGGATCCGGCAGTAGCCATGTAGATATTATCCCAGCAACACTTTTGTCAGGACCCACTAATTCAATGTAGTCGCCATCCCAAGAGAGTTTTTGACTGTAAATGGCCTATTGTTTACCACTGTCCTTTAGGAACAAACCATATGAGATTATTTAGTGGTGTGTGGCACTGTTTAGCATTTAAATAAGAACCCTGTAAATACTTACCACACGTTTGAGAACGTGACCCTGTAAATGTGAATCCAAAACTTGCATGTAAATCCAGATCCTGGATAATGAGTCTTTATTGGACATGTATACATTAGAGCACATTGAAATTCTCTTCTTCGCATACCCCAGCATGCCAGGAAGCTGGGGTCAGCCATGATACAGCACCCCTGGTACAGAGAGGGTTAAGGGCCTTGCTCAAGGGTCCAACAGTGGCAGTTTCGCAGTGCTGGGGCTTGAACCCCTGACATTCCAATCAGTAACCCAGAGCCTTAACCGCCAAGCAAGGAGGGGTCAAGAAGCGGATAGAGCTGAGTGGTACAAAAGCTAAGCAGTGAGAGCTGAGCTGTGCATGTTTGTGTGAGAGCCTTAAACTTTCAAGCTACAACAGCTCTGAAAAAAGAAAAGAATTAAGAGCCAAATTGAGTTACCCACTAATTTTCCACTAACAGCTACTTTCAGGCTTTTATCCATGAAGTTAAAACACTGGTGGCAGTGATGAGTATGGACAGTGATATGTATGGGTAGCTATTAATCTAAAAATAAATTGAATACACCTTTAAATTTAAGGAAAAATGAAGTAGAATACAGATTACCATCACAGAAACCTGCAGCCAGAATGTTGTGTGGTTTAAGTGGGAGCCAGTCTAGAGCAAAACACAGTCCACTTCGGCCTTTGTGATCTGCCTGGCTTGCGCCAACCTGCAGAGTCATGATGCGCTGCACCTACACAGAGACACAAATTCAACATTCGAAAGCAAACCTGCGTGCTTCATAAGGGAAAGAATTTCTTTGAAAGAAGTTTTTACAGGAGAATACTATAAGGGAAGCACTGGAATTTCATTTCCCTGAAAGTCTTCAGCAGAAAATTGCCAAAAAATGAGACTTTTTGGTTTTCAGTAAATTATAAGTAAAAATGGTGATGAAAAATGTCCAAAGACATGACCAAAAAAAAAACCAAACCGACAGGTTTGATGAAACGTTACTTGAAAGCACGTTATCCCAGTCAAATTCAGACTACACTGTGCATTTCATGTTATTTTCAACAACGAGTGCCTCAAAGCTCAACTGAATGTTCAGCAACTTTATTTACAAATTACACCTGGATGAGTTTTTGTCTACGATGAAATTATTTAAATCTCATTAAAAATGTGTTTAAAATGTTGAACACACTGGTGGGACTCACACACCCATCACTGTTGTAATGTTGAAGCTAAACCTTACACCAAGCACAAGCATAACTTCGAATCAGTAATATGTAATATGCATGTAAATGAAGATTGACCGTTTATTATGAAATCTGCAATAAGAATGAATTCATTCAGCCTGGTGAGAATCTTTGCATGTAAATACAGCTAAAAGGCTGCAGAAAACAAATACTATAATAGTCGATCATTAATGCAAATTAATTGACAAACAATCAACTGTCATCATAAGAAAATAAAACAGGCTAAACTTAACTGGCACTAATTCCCAAAAGCACAAGTGTCCTCTATGTACCATGCATGTCTCTGCTGAATTTCATGGTTCTGTCACAAAATTGGGATAAAGTATAATAATTTTCCAATAGAATAATAATATGAAGGTGATTATGAAAAACTCTTGCTATAAGTCAAGCCAATGTATTAAAAAAAGTGATAACACTGACCAAAAAGGGATCATAAAAATGTAGTTCTGCCCTGAATAAGCTATTTCACATATGTTTACATATAGTCCATAAGACACAATAATAACTGAATTTATAAAAATGAACCAGTTCAAAAGTTTACACACACTTGATTATTAATACTGTGTGTCGTTACCTGGATGATCAATGACTGTGTTTATGTTTTGTGAGAGTTGTTCATGAGTCCCTTGTTTGTCCTGAGCAGTTAAACTGTCCACTGATCTTCAGAGAAATCCTCCAGGTCCTGCACATTCTTTACTTTAGCAGCATCTTCTGCATATTTGACCCCTTTCCATCAGCGGCTATATGATGTTGAGATCCATGTTTTCACACTGAGGACAACTGAGGGACTCGTACACAACTATTACACAAGGTGAAAACATTCACTGATGCTCAAGAAGGCAACATGACAATCACTGATCATCCTGTTCAAAAGTTTATACCCCCCTGGCTCTTAATGTATTGTGCTGCCTTCTTGAGCATCAGTGAATGTCTTGTGGACTATATGTACGCATTTGTTATGTGAAATAGCTTATTCAGGGCAGAACTAAATAAAAAACACAATGCAATTTTTATGATCTCTCTCACTTTTTTCCTTTTTTGAATTTATTTTTATTTTTTTACATTTTGCAGATTCTGCAAGGCATATGTAAATTTATGAGCACAGCCGTATACAGTGCCCTCCACTAATATTGGCACCCTTGGTAAATATGAGCAAAGAAAGTTGTGAAAATTTGTCTTTATTTTGTTTAACCTTTTCTTAAAAAAAAAAAAAAAACACAAAATAATTTGCTCTCAGGGATATCAAACAAATGCAAACCCAACACAGGTTTATATATACATATATACACATACACACACACACACACACACACACACACATACATACACACACACACACACTATATATATATATATATATTATATAACAACTAACAAAACAAATTTGTTAAATATAGTTGCACAACAATTATTGGCACCCCTGTGAATTCATATGAGAAAAATATTTGAAGTGTATTCACACTGATATTTAAAAAAAATTTTTAGCACACCTGCCTGACCAGGATCAGGAAATTGCTCAACCATGATTTGTGTCATGGTGTGAGTGGCCAAAAAATCGCAGAAAGCCCAAAAACTGCAGAAATTTGTTGCGTCTTGGGGTCAGAAAGTCTCCAAAACTACAATCTGAAGTCACCTACATCACCACAAGTTGTTTGGAAGGGTTTCAAGAAAAAAGCCTCTACGCTCATTCAAAAACTCAAGCATCTTCAGTTTGCCCGGCACTACTGGAACTTCAAATGGGATCAGGTTCTATGGTCAGATGAAAGCAAAATAGAGCTTTTTGGCACTAAACACCAGAGGTGGTTTTGGTGCACACAGAGAGGTAGCCATATGGAAAAGTACCTCATGTCCATGTTTAAATATGGTGGTGGCGCTTTAATGTTTTGGAGCTTTTTTTCTGCCAGAGGACCTGGACATTTTGTGGGGATACATGGCATCATGGACTCAACAGATAGCCAGAAAGCTTAAAATGGGCCATGGTTGGATCTTCCAGCAGGAAAATGATCCAAAACATAAAATCAAAAATCAACACAAAAATGGTTTACTGACCACAAAATCAAGGTCCTGCCATGGCCATTCCAGTCCCCTGACTTGAAACCCATAGAAAACCTGTGGGGTGAACTGAAGAGGAGAGTCCACCAGCATGGACCTCGAAATTTGAAGGATCTGAGAGATTCTGTATGGAGGAATGGTCTCAGATCTCTTGCCATGTATTCTCCAATCTCATTAGGCATTATAGGAGAAGTCTCAGAGCTGTAATCTTGGCAAAGGGAGGTAGCACAAAATATAAAAGACTAAAAGCGTGCCAAAAATTGTTGCACACCTATATTTAACAAAGATATTTTTTTTGGATAAACCAGTTCCATGTCTGGTTGTTCATACACCAGTGGTTTCTTTCTTTTTCAGGGACAGTTCATATCATAGTATTGGCTATGCCCAATGTGTGTGCAATGGCTCTGATCGATTTTCCCTCTTTTCCCAGCTTCAAAATGGCTTGCTTTTCTCTCATATACAGCTCTCTGGTCTTCTTGTGGGTTTATCCTTTTTGACAACAAACAAAAGGTGGCATGTTCTGAGCTGTTTAACACATCTAGATGTATATACAAGGAAATGAACGCTGAAATTCTGATCTCGTCTCATATCTATCTTTTGACCTCGAACCTAAATGTTTTCAGTGTATAGCAAAAACAAAAGAAATGGCCTTGCTGTCGCAAATACTTTTGGAGGGGACTGTGTATCTGTCATGCAGCAACATCTTAAAAAAAAATTGTTGGTCACTCCAAAGAGCTAATTAACATTTCAAAATATATGGAGTTGTGAATGAGGACTTTATGAAGATTAATATTTGTTCAGTTGTTGATATAAATGGTTCAACTCTGAAGCACCTGCCCCTACGGACAAGCCGCCACTGAATCTTGCTACATGTTTAAGACATTTACTAGCTTTTGCATAATTAATGAGTGGTCAGATAAATGGAGCATTTATAATCTGTCGTGAATTTCTCTTACATTAAGTTAATGGTGTACTATTTTTAGGGAATACAAAAACTAATATATCTCTCAAAAAATTTGAATATCGTGGAAAAGTAAATTTTTTTCCTGTAATTCAATTCAAAAAGTGGAACTTTCATATATTCTAGATTCATTACATATAAAGTGAAATATTTAAAGTTATTTTTTTGTTTTAATCTTGATGATTACGGTTTACAGCTCATGGAAATAAAAAATCCAGTATCTCAAAATATCAGAATAAAGAATTTATAATACAGAAATGTCTGACTTCTGAAAAGTATGTTCATTTATGTACTCAATACTTGGTCGGGGAATTAATCCTTTTGCACAAATTACTGCGTCAATGCAGCGTGACATGGAGGCAATCAGCCTGTGGTTGCTTTGATATGAATTTTTGAAAGTTCCACTTTTTGAATTAAATTACGGGAAAAATGTACTTTTCCACAATATTCAAATTTTTTAGATGTATATTTCAGTTTAATATTATTTTAAACCCAAGTATGTTCACAGGACATATATGAATGTTTTATTGTGTAACAAAGCAGCTTTACAAAAAAATATACAGAAAATCTCTCAGATATATGACAAAGTGACCTGTAATACATTTACAGAAAATGCTAATCTTCATTTGGATAAAAATCCAAACAATCAAAATCCTCATATTCAGGATGTTTTAAGTACAAAATATAGAAATATAGGACACACACACACCTGCATGCATGTTTCCTACTTTAATATGATTAAATTTATGTACGTATTTTTCCTGGGTTAACAAAGCAGTCAGCTAAACAAGAAGCTGCTGCGCTTTATATATGAAGATAAGCTGCAGAATAATTATTGACTTACCTGGTATATCTGTGGTGCCTGGCTGCTTTCTCCTATTGGGAAACACATTAATGGCTTTTATCAACGCTGTACAGCCACTGATAAAGAGATTACAATTCAGTATGACCACCCATTCATCATCAAAGACAATTAAAGGAACAAGAGTTGACTAATGAGACCCAATAAACTGATAACATGAACACTGTATTAGAAACCTAGTCTCCATTTAAACTGGTAGTAAATGGAAGATCAGCTTGGTGTAATAACACTGGAAACTTAACCCCAACAAAAAAAAACAAAACAACAACAACAAAAAAACAAACTGATGAAGGGTCTGGTCTGTCCTTTCATGCTGAGCAATATGGGAATAATTGTGCTTCTTTTACATTATTAGCAGCTTGAGACAATTTTGTTTACGTTTAAAGGATTTTGAAAGAATGCTGAACATAATTCATTACAGGTTGAAATACTTCAACCAAAAAGGATAATGTTACTTATGATAAATACAAGCCAAGTGGATTGACTACTCTAAATTACCACTGTGTGTGAATGTGTGTGTGGCCCCACCAGGGTGTATTCCTGCCTCATATGCAGTGTTCCCGGGGCTGGCTGCAGATCCACAGAGACCGTGACCAGGACAACAGAAGTTATTGAAGATCAATAAATGAACGAATACAAGCTAGCAGAAGTATAACCCTCAGGCTTCCACACAATATGATAAGATTTCAGTTCTTAAGGCAATGATTCATTATCTGATGGTATCACTGAATCTGCTATGATACAATATGATTCGATTTAGTAGCCTTCGATCAATATGTTACTAAAAACAGTTCAGAACCTGTTGTAGGTATACTGTTAATTTGTGAATGATGTTGAAATAGATATTTTAAGCATCAGAGTTCTGGGTGAACCACCCTACTAGCCGATTTGCACATCAGTTTAAATATATGACCCCCCCACCATACCAGTTGTACAAGCTAGTAATGGCCAGTTAATATTATACAAATGAGATTATACTAAAAGTATCCTTATTAGCTTTCAAATAAAAGTTGGCTAATGTATTTTTATTTTTTCTTCAAGTTTTAAATTCAAGGCTTCTCATAAATACAGATTCTCAAATGTACAACACATGCTAAAAAAGTGGGATTAAAAAAAAAGGATAGGGTATAATATAGTATCTATAACATGCAGAAAACCAATGGTACACTTAATAATAACAACAGAGAATGTATATGGGAGAAAATGTGTGTGTGTGTGTGTGTGTGTGTGTGTGTGTGTGTGATGAAAAGGACTTATGAGTCATAAACCCAGGTCGATAAAACTTGTCACCTTTCATCTCACACGCAAGTAGCGTGCCAAACCGAGGCCCTTTCTCTGTGGTGAAGAAACAGTTTGACTGACAGTCCTGAGAGAAAAAAGTGTCAGCTACGGGGCTAAAATTCATTGCTTCAAACACCAGCAACTACCTAGCTATGCATCTTTTTTGTCATTTCCATTACAGATCCTTGCCTGAAACAATCTGTAAATAATTTTCACTGAGAGAGATGAGGAGCTGGCTTCCTACTCGTATCTTTCTTACAGAACAAAAAAGGAAAAAGGCTACACGCTGATGATGTGTGCATGTGAGAGTTCACTGCCCTTCAGGGTCCTTTTCTAAAATATCCACAAAAGGACACATCAGTACAGTACAAGCTAACACAATTCAGCTTATACATGACAGCACTTCACTTTCTGGCCCCTTTTTCACTGAAAAAGGGGCCAGAAAAACAAGAGGTGTTTTTCTTTTTACATCTTTTTACATCTAATACACACACACACACACACGCACACACATAATAATGATGTCAAATGGGATGTAGAGGCACTCGTGTGTGAAGCCTGCACTGATGGAGGTACCATGCATTGTGGTGGGGGTTGTTTGATGGTTTTTAGTGGGAAATGATTGGTTGTGTCACTAAAAAAGGAAGGACACGGTCGAAGAGAAAATAGCTTTGGTGCATCAGTAACAATTAATTTATACCCAATTTTTGATAGGTAATATTACAAAAACACTATTTTCCTATGTAACTGGAAAAAGGGGGCTTTATCTAACAAAATATGAAACAAAAAAACATGCCATGTCACGTGACCAGGAATGTACTGTTTGCACTTCCTTCTTGGCAATCACATAGCATAGTGAAGGCCTTCATCGAAATGCTCTATAAATTTTATTCAATTTGAATATTTAGCCAAAACTGCTTAAAGGAAAAAACCTAAATACTATCTGAGCTTAATTATTATTTATTTCATCATTTAAACAAGTTTATATATTCTGAGTATTTTGTTAAATGGTAAAATGTAATTGTTGCCATATGGCAACAACATGCGATAATGGAACTGTTCATGAAATGACTGTTTGGGTCACTGAACCATGCTGGCGAGAGTGAATGAGAAAAGGAAAGACACAGCTGATTAGAAAATAGCTTTGGTGCTCATCATAGACTCAGGGTTTGGAGATGTCAAGCTGGTAAACTGTGAGAAGCAATTTCTGCTGAAATGACTTCAGACACCAGGCATTATAATGAGGAACAAAGAGGCCTTTGAGGGCAGATAAGATCTTTCTCTTACAAGACACAGTACGTCAAGCGTTGGCATGTTCTTTAGCAAGTAGCTGGAGTCACTGCAACATTTGACTTCGTGCCATTGATCTGCCATGATGGACATGGAGTGTAAAGGACAAAGCTAATAAAACATGTTTAATTCAATATTTAATCAGCTCTCCTGAAGAGGAAGGGCACTGCAATTAAATTAGTGTTTAGGCTTTTTCTTAAGATCAAGGCACTGGGGAAAAAAGAGAATGGTAAATGGTCTGCACTTATATAGCGTTTTTATCCAAAGAGCTTTACACTGCGTCTCATTCACCCTCACATACCAATGTTAGCTGAGCTGCCATGCAAGGCGCTAACTTGCCATCAGGAGCAACTTGGGGTTCAGTGTCTTGCCCAAGGACACTTTGGTACGTGGAGTCACTTGGGCCGGGAATCGAACCAAGAACCCTACGATTAGTGGACAACCCGCTCTACCACCCGAGCCACAGCCGCCCAGGGTAAAAGATTAAGCAGCTCTGTAAAAAGGACACAGCTCATTAATGTAGACATGCCGGCTGGGTCGTCTACAGTATTCTGGTATAGACTAGATTGAGCTGCAAACGTGAGAGTGAGTCCAGGAACTGAAGGATGAACACACAGTCCCAGCAAAACAATAGTTCTAATGCCGAACTCTCTGGCATGTGGTATTAGTCATGGGTCCATAATGCACCAATAAAATCACCAAAAAAAAAAGAATATAAAATCACTAATGATTTTAAGGATAATCACTAATGAAACTTTGTGGTAATAAACAATTATACTAGTTTTGAATTATTTAAACATTCAAGCAGCTTCATCCAATTTGCTCTCAAAACATTTGCTGCATCCCAATTCACCTACTATCTGTCTAATGTAGTATCCGAGTTTAGAATGACCGTGTCCCAAATCATAGTGTGTTGTAGTAAATGAGTATCCCAAAGACACCCGGATGGTCTACTATTTCTGTTATATTTTCGAACTGTGGATCCGTGGACACCTTAAGCTAATATTACCTGCAAACATGGCGGACGAGTGTAATGTCGGTGAGTTTTTTAATGTCACGTAAGATTAATGGTTGGATGTTGTTAAAAAGAGTACCATGTTTATCTTGCAGGGTCAGATGAAGAGACCGAGCAAAAACGTTCTCTTCCTTTACATGGTGTGTTAGCATGTCCCAGTACTTTTTGCTACACAGTCAAAAGCATGTACTTTTTCGTCACAAAAAGTGTACACACTTTTAGTGTGTAGTATAAGTAGGTGAATTGGGACGCAGCAGTTGATTCCAAAGAGACCCAGCCAAGGTAGATGTTTTGCAAACTGCTGCTGAAGGGTATATACTGCACGTGTATAGTGATAGGATGAATATTACAGCCAGATGCTTAATTAATCAAGCAGTTTATCTTTCTAACCCAAGGCTAAGAAGCTCCCTAAAGAAACATGCAACCGCAGTCACAGAAACACACCTGACTCAGAACGCATGAGCTTCATACAAATCCATAAGACATGAAGAAGAGATGCTGAGAGATATGATCAATCAAACATATAATCTTAATGCCAAACGTGTATGAAACCCAAAATTGTGAAAATATAGCACATAAGAACACAATGATGTACTGAAGCCTCTCCACAATGAAGAGAAGAGTAGAACTGTAACTAAATGCCTTAAAGCAGCAACTAAAGGTACTGTAATAAAGGAGTCCACACACAAACACACACACACACACACACACACACACACACACACACACGATAATGGTTAAAACCAGAGGAGGTAATGAACGCAGTGGAAGGGAGACTATTAGTGTCGTGCCTGTAACAACATCTCTGAACAATAGGCATTAAAATTCCACTCAAGATCCTACACACAGCCAGTACCCATCAATCCAGGATGCCCCTTTAACCCTTTACTGCATGGTGTTGCAACAATTAATTTATCTCCAATTTTTTGGTATGTAATAATACTAAACTACTATGTGCCTATGTAACTGGAAAAGGGGGATTTAAATTTGACATGACATAAAAAATGGCATGTCACATGACCAGTAATGTGCTGTTTGCACGTCCTTTTCAGCAATCACATGGCTTAGTGAAGTGGCATCACATCACATGGCATCCTCAGAGGGACCTCAAAATGTGATTAATGTTTCAATATTTAGGTAAAACTACTTAAAGGAAAAAACTGAAACACTATCTGATATTAGTTAACTTTTTTTTGTCATTTAAACAAGTTTATATATTTTGAGTATTCTGTTAAATGGTTAAATGTAATTGTTGCCATATGACAACAACATGCAATAATGGAACTGTGGTATATGCATTCATGAATTTAAACAGGCCTACATAGCAAAAAAGACACTAGGCTTCTCTAATAGCATATTTACATTTTTTCCACATTCAAAGGAAGGAAAAACTGGTCATAATTTCAGACAATTGTACCTTATATTTTAAGTTTCAAGAGAAAGAATTAAAAAGATACTTTTGATCTAAATTTTGTATGTAGTTTGAGTGAGTAAATCCATCCACATACTTACAATAATATTTCTTTAAGAAGATATAACTTTGACATGCTTACTAGGTGGCAAAAACTGTGCAACTCATAATCTGGAAAATGCAGTAATTGGAATGTAATCTCATACATTGTGTTATTTTTGACTATATCATAATTTCCACCATTGCACAATGCTGAAATATGGCAACAATTTACCAACAACCCCTCCTAATTTTTTTTTATTTATTTAAAAAAAAAAATTATTTGAACTAATTCAAGTAATAAAAATCCAAAAAAAAACCCCATTTATGTAAATGTAATAATTCATGCAGTAGAGGGTTAGCTATTATTGCTATTGGTATTTTATTATACACAAATTGAAAACTACCTAACTAATTAAATAAATAAAACCACTAAATTTGATTTCTTTTTAATATGTTAAACTTCAGAAAACACTGCATGTGACTACTTAGCCATTTCTTCCTCTTATTTATTTGCCTTTGCATTTACAACTTTGTTATATTGGATGAGAGTAAGCTGATCAAGGCTTTCTCTCCCTTTTTGTGTGTAATTTATATACGAATCTGTGTCTTATTTTCTGCTCTGTTTAACTCGCATCTTGTGGCCAGCGGTGCATGTTTCGGGTGTCTCTGTTCATCATTCTTTTCAACCTCGGTTAAGCCATCGATAAAAAAAAATACTTCTAGTGCATATATCCACTTCATATTTACACACATAATCTTTAAGTAAAGATGTGTGTGTCATGTAATGAGTATCAGGACGGATGCAAGTGCAGTTTAGGGTTTTATTAAAAGGAGATAGGCAAACAAATCTAATACGCGAAACACTGGCATGGTCAAAACAGGCTAAAGGTCAGGCGAACGGCAAACAGGATAAACTAGGCTAGAACAGGAAGAGAACAACTAGGAAGAGAACCGGATCAAAAACCATGAAAACACAGAACGAGGACTACACGGCTTGGTATATGGTAAACACGTAATACTGGCAGCGCGACGTCCTCAGAGGAGCATGGAGGCTGAGCGTCATTCTCTCTGCAGGCTGAACTTGGCCATGTCAGCAAACTCAGGTGTGAGCAGAACAGACTCAGGCTTGGTTGGCAGTGTCGTTGCCCTCAGACAGGAACATGGTATGAAGGGCTGTGCCGTCGACCTCAGACAGGAACATGTCTTGGGAGGTCATCTCATCGGCTTCAGTCAGGAACATGACTTGGGAGGCCGTCTCGTTGACCTCAGACTGGAACTTGGCATGGAAGGCCACCTCGTTGACCTCTAGCAGGAACATGGCTTGGGAGGCCGTCTCGTTTACATACAACTGTGGCTCTGGAGCTGACGTCACCCCGTTGACCTTATGCTTGAACTCCGGAGAAGAGACCCCCTCATGGGTTTCATGCTGGAGCACTGGGGAGGAGGTCGCCACATTGACCTCAGGCAGACGCTCTTCAGGTGAGACCGCCTTGTGGATCTCAGGCTGTATCTTTAGGGATGAGGTCGCCTCGTTGACCTCTGGCAGGAACTATGCAGGTGAGACCACCTCCTGGGTCTCAGGCTGGAGTGCTGGAGTCGAGGTCGCCACGTTGACCTCCGGCTGGAGTGCTGCAGTGGAGACCTCCTTGTGGGTCTCAGGCTAGAGCTCTGGAGATGAGACCACCTTATAGGTCTTGGGCTGTATCTGTGGAGATGAGGGCACCACATTGCTCTCCAGCTGAAGCTTGGTAAGTGAGACCACTTCGTGGGTCTCAAGCTGGAGCTCTGGAGATGAGGTCACCACGTTGACCTCTGGCTGGAACACTGCAGGTGAGACCGCCTCTTGGGTCTCAGGCTGAAGCTCTGGAGATGAGGTTGCCATGTTGACTTCTGACTGAAGATCTGCTGTGGGGGCCACCCTATTTGCCTGCCAGGTTGACCCCCCCCAGAAGATGTTCCAGGTCAGCTTTGGTTTTTGGATTCCCGAATGCAATCACAAATAGTTCCACAAACTGAGTTAAGTCTACTGGATCCCGTGTCCACTAGAAGCTGTGACCACTAGCGGGCTTGGCCAAAGAACCGGGACAACATGAACCTTAGCCATTGCTTCTCATCAGCCTTGGGGTCAGCTAGGCTCACAAAATAGAACTGGGAGTCAACAAGAAAATATTCAGGATAGCCAAAAAAACTCATCATACCCCCAGTCCACTGGGGAAACTGGATCAAACACAAAGCTGGGATGGTTTGCTTGGTTTCCCTAGAGTGATGGCTCCACCGTTCTCCTGCTGCAATCATGGTGTGACAAAATATTCTGTCACGTAATGAGTATCAGGACAGATGCAACTGGAGCAGTAAATACGTAATACTTCCCGCTGATCATAGAAACACGAGGGGTTTAAATAAACATAATCGGGGTGAAACACAAAACAGCTGTGATCAATAAGACCACGTGAGAGAAACATCCAATAACATAACAGGGTGGAGACAGGACATAAACTACAACAAATACACGTGTAAGATGTTAAACAGAGTCCCTGAACCCGGAAGTGCTGCACCTCAGGCTTCAGAGAGCGCTGCGTGCTCCACCGCTCTGCGCAAAGGGAAATCCTGGCAGTGTGTAAACGTTATTGCATAAGCCACAAACCAAATGAAAAATTCAAATCACAACTCTTTAGAATATATTACTGTCAGATAAAAAACAAAAATAGTGTTCTTTGGCAATAATTTAGTTTTTTTTAATCATCATATATTTATTTATGTTTATGAATACATATTGGTTTGGTCATATTTACGAGTGCAAAGTCAAAAGACAATTGAAATGGATATAGTTTATGCCAGGGGTGTCCAATCTTATCCGGAAAGGGCCGGTGTAGGTGCAGGTTTTCATTCCAACCAAGCAGGAGTCACACCTGATTCCACCTGTTTAATCAGTTAAGCTTGGCTTTCAATAGACTCAGGTGTGTCTTCTGCTTGGTTGGAATAAAAACCTGCACCCACACCGGCCCTTTCCGGATAAGACTGGACACCCCTGGTTTATGCACTGGAAGTATATTAAATAACAAAAACAAAAGTGTCCGGATACTTAATTCGCCTCTCTGTATGAAGCTTTTATTGTCATAACACTCTCTATAAACCCGACAGAACAACATGAACATCACAATCACATTTTCAGTCACTAATTATTGGGGCAAGTTCCACCCTAATAACAAGTTCCACCCTAATAACTAGTACACTAGTGGTGTTATTGCTATTCCAAAATCAATAACATTAAAAGACAAATATTTTAGGTCAAGGACAAACATTACTTAAATTTTATTCATATCTCTTTATGTGGCTGAGAACAGCCTTCTGGCCCAGTGAGCGGAATTTATACATAGATTTGCTTTGATTTGCTGCCCTCTTCTGTTTAACAATACATAAAGGTTTGGGCTACTGATTCTAAGTACACACACCCACCCACAGTATTATTACTCTTACACTCACTCACCTGTAGCTTGATTTTGGGCTTGTAGATGCTCTGGGTGTGGCAGACTGTAAACACCAATATTTCCGTTAGAAAAGGCTGCAGCTATCAGTCCCAGTCGAGGCACATGTGGGGCCTGTAGGAAAATGGTGTGTAGAATCCAGGTTTATTTCTTTCTTCAATTTATGCTAACATGGTCAATCTGGAATGAAGGGCAGTGTGGGCTATTTCACATCACTGACTGACCAAAGTCTTTTTGTTCAATATAAACAAATGCTATTAAAATCCTAATTTTTTTAAAAATGTATTATTATGTATTCTATCGATGAACCCCAATTAACCAGCTCTGAAAGGAGAATAGGATGTTCATAGGAAAAAGAAGGACTAACAGAAACCATTAGGTGGGTCAAAGGTTTTTAAATATACATGTGTCAGAAATATATATCATTAAGAAAGCGACTGAAGGAGAACTCACAGGTGTTTATAACGACTAAGAACATGTCCTTATCTCCCGTCACTCTTGTCTTTTTATCTCACTAAATGTTCTTTTTAACATATTTGTAGGTTTCTACACTGGGTGATGCATTTTGGGATTTGGAGTTAATCACTGAATCACACTAAAGACCAACACCCAACATGTTTCAGAAGCGTTTTTAGATGCGGGTCTAACTTGCATTAAGCTCTCAGATTTTGCTTCCGTGGTACATTTTTGGTCATTATCCATCTGTACTGTGAAGTGCCGTCCTGTCAGTTTTGCAGCATTTGACTGAATCTGAGGAGAAAGTAGAGCTCTATACACTTCTGAATTCATAATGCAACTTCTATCAGCAGTCAAAATCATCAATAAACACCATTGACCCAGTTCCATTGGCAGCCAAACATGCCCATGCCATAACATTTCCTCCACCATGTTTGACAGATGATGTGGCATCTGTCAAACATGGTTTGGATCATGAGCCTTTTCTTTACTTCTCCATACTCTTCTCTTCCCATCATTCTGGTACAAGTTAATTTTGGTTTCATCTGTCCACAGAATCTTGTTACAGAACTGGTCAGTCTTTTTTTTTTTTTTTTTTTTAAAGAGGTTTTTATTTAATTTTTTAAAGCAAAGTCTAATCTGGCCTTTCTGTTCTTGAGTGTTACTAGTGGGTTGCATCTTGAAGTAAACTCTCTGTATGAAGGCATGTCTTGATTGTAGACTTTGACAATGATACGCCTACCTCCTCCAGTGTGTTGTTGATGGTGTGAAGGGGTTTTTCTTCAACAAGGAAAGAATTCTGTGATCATCCACTTTAGTTGTCTTCCGTGGCCTTCCAGGCCTTTTGGTGTTGCTGAGCTTCTTTTTAAGAATGTATCAAATGGTAGATTTGGTCACTCCTAAAGTTTCTGCTGTCTCTCTGATACAAGTAGGTCTGTTTTGTCAGAGGAAAGCACTATCCAGCTATTTCCTCATGCATGATACCCATGATTGATTATTGTCACTGTCACCATGTCGTCATCATCAGGATTTGAACTCACGATCTCCAGACCATGAGGCAAATGCTTTTCTGTTACACCATTTAGGAGCCCAATCAAGCCCTATTAAGTACTTCAAGAAGCTGTGCAATACCTGTATATTCCCAGTCTTTTGACACCATCACACTGCACTGCATCAAGCCGGTCATTTAATGTCCAGTCGTTTTTAACACCTTTAGAGACACCAGTGATGTTGGTTTTCATGAGCCTATGTCACTGTGAGGTGTGTATTTACCTTTCGTACAGTTGTAGGAACCTCCCAGGCTCCTGCGGGACACCACTTCATGTTCCAGATGCAACCATCATCCACTGCCAGGGCATAGGCTAAGCGCGGGGATGATAAAGGTCTGAAGTATAAACAAAAAATAAGAAATAATAATAATAAGAATAATATAAAAGGGGTGGAGAAAAAGTGGTAGTTGACATTATTACATAATGTACTGACAGCTACTTAGCTAGTTAAGTAGATCAGTATGTATGAATTCCTGGTGGGGGAAGACTTGATGTAACCCTAGTCCTTATCCTCTCCAAATTTTTTGATGTAGCACATCGTGTTTTTTTTCTCCTCAAATCGCAAGTACCAATATTTTTTGGGGCTAGCATCTTTATTCTTTCGAGTTGATATACAAGGTGTCTGAAAAGCCAGGAACCAATGGGAATGTGTTGAGCAAATATGTTGATCTGAATATGTTGAGCAAAATCTGCAAAAACCTGATACAGTAACTGAGAAAAGTGTAATGGTGCATATGTTGTAAATAATAAATATGTATATATGTAGTTTTACTCTCATTGGTTCGGTTCATTGGTTTTCAGACACACTGTATTGTCCTAGAAGGAAAGTTAAATAACAGCAGAGTTGCACATGATTTTAGTCAGTTTCATTAGTGTTTCTGATGTGTTCCTGATTCTGAAATGATCACCTGTCATCTGTGCATACCCAGCAAAAATTTTCTACTGTGAAGCACATTGTGCCTCAGCTGATGAGTGTAAAGCATTGGGATTGTATGTTTTGGGATTGGGATTCAAAGAGAGCAGCGTGTGCTACAGTTACAGCACTGAAGTGCATCTCATCATCATCATCATCAAGTGCACCAAGTAGACACATCTGCATACCAAATGGAACCTTTGAAATGAAAAGTAGGGTTTGTTTTCTTTCTCTGGTTTGTTGAACCTATTTGTTTGCTAGGCTACATTATCTGGATAAGACCATCAGGAAAGTAAGAGCATAAGGACGTACATGTCTGTGTTTACAAAGCACTATGCAAAAGTTTCAGCCACAGCATTTTTCCTGTTTTGCTGCATTAAAACCTGGAATTAAAATGCATTATTTAGGGGTTTGTACCACTTGATTTAAGCAACATGCCTACCACTTTGAAGGTGCAAAATTTTTTTTTATTGTGACACAAACAATAATTAAGTCCAAAAAAATATATTGAGTGTGCATAAGGTTATACTTTGTAGAGCCACCTTTTGCTGCAATTACAGCTGGAAGTCTCCATTAGCTTAGCACATCTAGATACTGGGATTTTTGCCCATTCTTCAAGGCAAAACTGCTCCAGCTCCTTCAGGTTAGATGGGTTGTGTTGGTGCACAGCAATCTTCACTTCATCTAACAGATTCTGAGGTCTTGGCTTTGACTAGGCCATTCCAAGTCATTTAAAATGTTTCTCTTTAAACCACTCCAGTATAGTTTTAGCAATATGTTTAGGGTCTTTGTCCTGCTGGAAGGTGAACCTCCATCCCAGACACAACTCTGGCAGACTGAAACAGGTTTTCCTCAAGAATTTGCATACATTTTGTCCCATCCATCTTTCTTTCAATCCTGACCAGTTTTCCAGTCCCTGCCGATGAAAAGCAGCTCCACAGCATGATGCTGCCAACACCGTGCTTCACTGTTTGAATGGTGTTCTAGGGGTGATGGGAAGTGTTGGGTTTGCACCACACATAGCGTTTCCCATGAGGGCCAAAAAGTTACGTTAGCCTTATCTGACCAGAGAACCTTCTTCCATGTGTTTGGGGAGTCTGCCACATTCTGTTTGGCAAACTCCAAACATGTTTTCTTTTCTTTTTTTCTGGCTACTCTTCCATAAAGCCATGCTCTGTGTAGTGTACAGATTAAAGTGGTCATATGGATAGATACTCCCACCTCCACTGTTAACTTGTTCAGTGTTCAATGTTATCTTTGGTGTCTTTCTTGAATCCTTGATTGATTATTTTAATTCCAGTTTGTAATGCAACAAAACAGGAAAAACACCAAGGGATGGAATACTTTCGCAAGGCACTTTGTACTGCATATTTTATGCCTGACGCATTAGTGTGTTGGTAGAAAAGAAAGAAATTTGATTTCTAAATATAAATAAAAATAAATGCAATGTTGCATGAAAATTTTATGTTAAATTTTTGTGTAATGGACCATATTTTAATCTAGTACTAGACCATGAGTCGCTCTGGGATTATAACTGTGGCAAAGTAAATTATAATTCAATTTTGGATTGTTTTTATTAGTTTACTGCTTCATATAATTTACTTCTAAAAACACTTTTAAAGGTATTATTTTTGAAGGCAACACTTCACTTCTGCAATACAGTACAGTATATGAAGTACATTTGTAGATCAAAGATTTGATCTGTGTTTCCTGCATTGCCAAAATCACAGGACTTTAAATGCAAACCACTTAAAACGATTACCTCAACACGAACGATTCTACTGAAACACATCAGTCAGATTGTCTGGCATACCATGGACACATGAATTTATTTTCAGTCTTGTTTAAGCTATTAATCTGTATAAGAATTATAGACTGTAAAATCTGATCATTTATTTTTCTAGTATAATTCATTGCCATAAAAAAAATCTCTCTCTCTCTCTCTCTCTCTATATTATATATATATATATATATACATACATACACACACACATACATATATATATACACACATACACACAGGTCCTGTACAGTTTTTATTATAATAACAGGTAATAAAAAGAGAGCTCCTCACCTACTCATCTGTAGCTTGCCCAGATCCCACAGTTGGAGGAGAGCATGTTCTGTGTGAAGTGTGTTAATTTTGTGCCGGTCATCCATATTTCTGTTACAGTAAAGAGCAGCATATTGCGTATGTGCAGCACCTTCAGGGACAGGACACCACTCCATGGCCCAGACGGGGCCTCCAACGAAGAACAGAGAGTCCCACCTTTCTGCATTCGGTGACATGGATTCAAACCTGCAATCCAAGTGACTAGTAAATATATTTACTGTACTGAAAAGAACCTCTGCACCTGGTGTGTCCAGATGTGAGTACTCTAGGGTTTTTCCATAGTCTAACACAGGGGTTCCCAAACTAGGGGTTGTGACATTTACAAAAAAGATAATAATAAGTTTAAGCTAATGTCTAAACAAATGTATTTTGAATAAGAAAAAACAAACAAACAAACAAACAAAACCCAGTTTGGAAACCTGGCTTCCGGTCCAGAATATTTGTTTGAATTTGGATTGGCCTCTTGTCAGGTTATAGCCACGCCCCCCCCAATGCCCCATCACAACCTCATGAATCATTATGAGGAGAAGTTGCATGTTTATAGAGCTGTAACTTGGCTTTCAAGCAGTTGAATGTCCTGAATGAGTGGAGCATGGAGCTTTGTGTACATGAATGGAAATGGGGGCAGGCTCAAGGAGTAAAAATGAAATAAAATAAAATAAAAATGAAATCTTATTCAACTATATTCAACCTATATCCCTTTTTTTTTTAATCTATTTTTTTTTTTTTTAAACTAATCTTACCTTACTTATGTACTACTCTAGACAGTTAGTAGTTGGAGTACTAACACTAGTGTATGAATTTTAAAAACATCTCATGCAGCCTTTAAACCTACCAAAATTCTTGCGTACCAATGTTCTGGATTTTCTAGATTAGGTCATACTTTTAAATGTAAAGTTTTTTTTAATTTGCGTCACAGGCCATGACAACAATCACAATGACAGCGACAGAGAATCAGAGCTCATCAGTGTGTTAAACATCTTTTCTTTGAAACTTGATGGACAGGGATGTTTTGCCTCTGACATAGGAAATGTCTTCCAGACGTACACAAGATATGCAGGCGAGTGCTTGAACAATGCTGCTAGCATTACCGGTACTTCTGTATGCACAAAGTATAAATCAGACCCTTCTGCTTCACATCAGGCTGTATCACACCACCTCGGCATGGATTTTCCTTTAACAAACAACACTTCCCTTTAGAAAGGTAAGTCCGTGCAAGGAATAGTCCTTTGGGATAATTTACCCAAAATGTTTGGGAACCCCAGGCCTAACATATCTCCATCACAGAGATAAAATGATGAAGGTCCATCGTTTCTTTACCTTTTCACCTTCTGCAGCGTACCCTGTTCCTTGATTCCCTCGCGGTCTAACGTAAAACTCATTGACTCCTTCTCCTGGGGTAAATATTTTTCTGCCTCCCTGATAGAAGTCAAAGAGATTAATTTTTAAAAAGTCAATTTATTGTCAAGTACGTAAACTGGAGAAAACAAGTGATATTCCTTAATATTCCACAATACCTGAAAGACAATAGATGCCAGTCACTGACTGAAGGAATCCACTCAGGAAACACCCATGAGGATGAATGCTTATCACGGCTAGAAAAAGTATTCACAAGGCAAGGAGACAAATAGTTAAGATTTGTGTATGGAAATGATGGCCAGTTGTCAGTAGAGGTTGACCGATACTGGATTTTACTGATAACCAGGTTGGGCAGTACCCGCCGATAAACGATTAATCAACCGATAGTTTTTAAAACTGATATTGAATGAAAGCACTCAAAAGTAAAATACTGCTGAACATTATTACAATGTACAAATGTACCATGAAAATGTACTCTACTTTTTAAAATGAAATAAATAAATACAGTTTTATATATATAACATAACACACACACACAAATGGTAGCACAGCAGCTAAGACATTGGACGTTTGATTGGAAGTTCAAATCCCAGCACTGCCAAGCTGTCACTGTTGGGATCTTGAGCAAGGCCCTTAGCCCTCAACTGCTCACTTGTATAAAATGATAATTGTAAGCCGCTCTGGATAAAGGCGTCTGCCAAATGCTGTAATCTAAAATATATAATATATTAACTATTAATAAATATTAAAGCAAATAAAAAGATATGCATCCAAAAAGACAAAACATAACAAATAAAAATAGAGACATCCAGTTATCGGTGCTAATTAATCTGCAAAACCAATCAATCAATCGACCTCTAGTTGTCAGGAGAAGGCCTACATCTGTATCAAAACTGACAGAATTTCAGCAATCTGTATATCTGTGTAAAAACAAACAAACAAAAAAAAAACCCAACACCCAAGTGTAAATGACTTACAATTCTTTGGTGTTTCTAAATGATTTCCAAATGGGTTGCATGGCACCGCTGGAAAGCCCATTATTTCCAACCACCTTGTGATTAGACGGCAAGTTCTGTAAAGTAAAACAGTTGGATTAACACTGATGGCAAACTTTTCTCCCAACAAACCTGAGAACAAGTAACTTTCCTACATTTGACTCCTGACAGACTACAAAATGTCTTTAGATTTTCAAATGACATAAAAAAGTCAAACAAAGTAGATATGAGACGTGACCCTTCATGACTGATTATACACAGGGGAAATGCAAAAGCATTATGCTACGAGTCAGTGAACACATCCTAAAGTCTACCCTAATTATTCCCTTAATTCATGCATTCAACTATTATTCAGTAATAACACTGCCAACATAATGTTTAAAATTGTAATGCATGTTTACTTTATAGTGTTGTTTACATGACTCCGAATCTTCATAATCGTCATCCTCATCTTCCTCACTTTCCACCTCTCTGTGGTCCCCTGGGTCAAAGTCGGCATCGTCATTCAGATCGCTGTCATCATCTGCAGCTTTCCTTTTCTTCCCTCTGGCTTTTCCTGAGGGTTTTTTCTGAGAGGGACTGCTCGACCGGCCCAGTCCATTTTGCTCTCTCTTTGTGAAGGATTTTTCAAACTTTTCAAGGTCTTTGCTGATATTGTGAAGGTACTCCAGAGCACTGGGCATAAATAGGTAGAATAATAAAGACAGTATTTACAGTATTTTACTTGAGGTTGGTACAGCCATCGGTAGCACAGTGACTATATTATGGCCACTGGAGGGGCTTAGTGGTTATAAGTGATCTGCTCTGGTATGTATACAGTTTCTGAGAACATAAATCAGACTTAAGACAAAAACACAGTTCCACAGTTCACTGCAAAAAAAAAAATCTTAAAACTTCACGCCATTTCCATCGTACATGAAAGTTATAGAACTCAAAGCACAATTGCACCAATGTCGAATTATATCTTATGTTCAAAAATAATAATGACAACAAACATAAATAAATACAGCTGAAAGGCGATCGGCTGGGATCGGTCACAGGAGCCTGGAGCCTATCCCAGGGGACTCGGGGCACACGGTGGGGGACACCCTCGACGGGGTGCCACCCCATCGCAGGGCACAATCACACACATTCAAACACTATGGAAAATTTAGAGATGTTAATAAGCCTACAGCACATGTCTTTGGACAGGGGAAAAACACAAACTCCACGCACACAGCGTGGAGGCAGGAATCAAACCCCAAACCCCAGAGGTGCAAGGAAAACGTGTCACACTTAACTCTTAAGTGTTTTTGTCTTAAGTCTTATTTTTGTTCTCAGAACCTTTATATATATCAGAGAAGATCTCTTATAACCACTAAAACCCTACAGTGTCCAGTTCATGCTAAATTACACAGAACATTACAGAGACCATACATTGACATTTAACATACTGTTCTTCTGTAAGTTTTGTGACTGCACCTCAGTGCTAACGCTGAAAAAATTTTAACTGAAACCTGCCCCTATAAAACGACCATGGCAGAATCTGACACAGAGGCTGGCTCCTGAGTGGCACAACAGAAACGCGTTTGCCTCCTTGTCAGGTGACTGTGGGTTCAAATCCTGATGATGCCACAATCTTCTGTAGCTAGGGGCCACGGGAGCAAAATTGGCCACACCTTCTGGATGGAAGATTACTCTACCGTGTGATGCAGACATTCAAAAAGATGTGGTTGGCAGGCTTGATTCCTCTCTCTCAGAGGATGTTGGTAGTTGCAGTATGACTGGGGAGAGTCTAATGTGTGCCTCCATTTCCATCAAATGTGTTTTTAGAGAAGTGAGACAGCGCACCACAGAGCTGTGCTTCACAACACAATCCAAACTAATCGATAATGAAATTCGGTGCAAACTATTTTGTTGATTGATTTTTCAGAATTGGCTGTTGCAGGCCAAATACATTAGACCCAAATACACACCATATACATAGCCGAGATGGATGAAAGAAAAGACATCCTGAGGAGTAGTCGGACTCGTCATAGGAATACAATAAGATAGATGATGTAGATGCAGAAGAGTGTGAGAAAAGAGTTATTATAATGCGAAGAAGCCGAACAGCTTCAATATCATGTTTAATATTGTACTGGAAATAGCAGACTATTAAAAATGTTATATTTCATAATCTTTTTGCCATGAGCAGTGGAGGACTCATTAGCTGAAACAGTGAATTCTGTGATTGATCACTCCTTCGACAGCTAAAACATATAGTAACAAAATTTATGTGGGTTGTTTATTCTTTTTACTACAGATTGACGAGGTAGAAATTAATACATAACTTGCATTCAAGTTAATACATAAGAGTATTCATCCTAAAATCTAGAAAGCTTACACTTTGGCAGCTTTTCTCTTCGGGCGTCCACTTGGAGTCATCTCAGGGCTTTCTGGAATGGCAGAGCTGTCGTGATTAACAGGTACTTCACTGGGGGCAGACTTCATTTTTGCTGCATCACCGTCTTGGTTGTTTACTGTTTTTCTTGGACGTCCCCTTTTTTTCTGTGGCTTGTTCTGTGGTGGTAAAACCTCTTGTTCAGTATCAGAGGGACCCTGAGAGCTGGCTGCTGTCTGTCCTGCTAATGCAAAATATGTTTTAAAATGACACAAACTGTTACTTTATACCCGTTTTTTCTCAGAGGAAAATAGAGATGACAAAACAAATGATCTCCGCACAACTCAAAAATGCATCCAACTTGCCTTCGTACATCTCTTCAAGTGTGTTACTTTTAATATTAGAGTCTTGAAGCACTTTGGTCCCCAGTGTATCACCACCAGTTCCAGTGTCCATGTGGTTATTCTGTTTATTCAGATCGTCTGTGTCGTTTTTGCAGGGAACCCCCATTAACGAGGTTTCACAGCACATCAGCACCTTTAAAGGAAAGTTGCAGGAAGACAGTTAGCCAGTGATAATGCGCTGTGTGTGTGTGTGTGTGTGTGTGTGTAACTGCAGACTCAAAGCATAGTGCGAGGACACACTAACCTTTCTGAGGACATGTCATTACATTAGATAGCTACAGTGCTGTGACAAATCCTCATTTCTTCAGTTTTTGTGTATATGTCATAACTAAATAATTTTAGATGATCAAACTAATTACAACATAAAAACAAAAGCAACCTGAATAAACACACAGTAAAGTTTTCCATCCATCCATCTTCTATACCGCTTATCCTTTTCAGGGTCACGGGAAAACCTGGAGCCTATCCCAGGGAGCATCGGGCACAAGGGGGGGGTACACCCTGGACATGGTGCCAATCCACCGCAGGGAACAATCACATACACATTCACACACCCATTCATACACTACAAACACTTTAGACATGCCAATCAACCTACCATACATGTCTTTGGACTGGGGGAGGAAACCAGAGGAAACCCCCGCAGCACGGGGAGAACATGCAAACCCGGCACACACAGGGCCACGGTGGGAATCGAACCCCTAACCCTGGAGGTGTGAGGCAAAAGTGCTAGCCACTAAGCCACCATGCACCCCAGTACAGTTTTTATTATTTACATTTTTTTATTGAAGGAAAAAAAAAAAGTTATCCAACACCTATCACCAATGTGAAAAACTAATTGTCCCCTTACACGTAAAATCTGGCTGTGCCAGCTTTAGCAGCAATAACTGCAACCAAACGCTTCCAATAACTGGAGATCAGTCTTTCACTTACTCCAGGACTAAAACTTACTCATATGCTTTGGATCATTGTCTTGCTGCATAATCCAGTTGCGCTTGAGTTTCAATTTATGGACTGCAAACCGGATATTCTCCTTTAGGATTTTCAGGTAGAGAGCAGGATTCATGTTTCCCTCAGTTATTGCAAGTTGCCCAGGCCCTGAAGCAGCAAAGCATCCCCACACCGTCACACGTCCACCACCATGCTTGACCGTAGGTATGATGATGTTTTTGTGGAATTCTGTGTTTGGTTTACTCCAGATGTAGCAGGACCCCTGTCTTCAGTGACCTTTATTGATGTAAGAGAGAACTGTAGCTCCTGGATGAGTCGTTGCTGTGCTCTTGGAGGAATTTTGGAAGGTCGGCCACTTATGGGAATGATCTCTACTGTGCCAAGTTTTTCCATTTGGAGATAATGGATCTCACTGTGGTTTTTTGGAGTCCAGAGCCTTTGAAATAGCTTTGTAACCCTTCCAAGACTGATGTATTTCAATCACCTTCCTCATCATTTCTGGAATTTCTTTCCACTTTGGCTTAGTGTGTTACTGGGTAAGACCTTTTAACCAACTTCATGCTGTTGAAAAACTTCTATTTAAGTGTTGATTTGATTGAACAGGATTTGCAGTAATCAGGTCTGGTTGTGTCTAGTCAAGTTGAACCCCATTATGAATGCAGTTTCATAGATTTGGGGAATTAATAACTACGAGGGCAAATACATTTTCACACAGGCCCAGTTGGTATTGGATAACTTTTTTGCTTCAATAAATAACATTATCATTTAAAACTGTATTTTGTGTTTAATCAGGTTGTCTTTGTTTTATCTTAGATTTTGTTTCAATTTCTGAAACAGTTAATATGAGCTACACACAAAAATAGAAAAAAAAAATCAGAGCACCGTAAGTATTGAGTCAAGACAGGTAACACAACTATGCTGTCTCATATAAACAAGAACACAGTTCTAGCCCTATTGTTGTATTCTGGTCAATTTTGGCTGATCCTCAATCATAACTAGTCATCTGACTGATACAAAGCTTACTGACTTTGTCCATTTGTAAGGAACATGTCACTGTGACCACACACTGCCACTCAGGCATGAACACACACACACGCACGCACACACGCACACACACGTTGGACTGAATGAATTAGTTAGGTTGGGAAATGTATTGTTGATTTTAATGATTTATTATTCTACTTTGTGGCACTGTTCATTTTGTTTTATTGTTTAGGTCACTTTTATATAAGGTCATGTTACCTTTTAAACCTGATTCAAACTGTAATGCTTGGAAACCCTGCTGAAAAAACAAACAAACAATAGAAACCAGCATAGAATTTGTAATGGTTTTAACAGGAATTGAACTGGTTTTAACAGAAACTGTAATGGTCCCTGTGGGTCTCTACTGGTTATTTGTTGCCTTCTATTAGTGGCATGTCATGTCTAGTGGATACCATTAAGGACCAATAACAGTAAGCTCATGGTTTGTAGTGGTATTTGAAGTGGAAACCATTACAATATCTGTGATAGTTTCTTTTCTTTTTTTTTCTTTCAGCAGGGAAGTAAGTATCTTGGTTCAACTTTGACCCAGCAGATGAGCCTACCAGCCTTTAACCATCACTCCACAAGGTCTTCCTCTGTTTTCTGGTTATATTAAAAACAATAGGTGCTAGTAAATATTTCAAAATATATTTAAACACTTAAACGAAAAGTCCTAATATTCAAGTTTCATGGACACAACCACTAAAGTTGTGCTCATGAACCTTATGTTAGTTTTAGTAAGGCGATACATTACTAGCTAGTTAGCTAGCTCTCAGCTAGCTTTTCTCTCTTTCTTAATCCCACATTGTCATGCTGAATGTATTCCTATAAAAAATAATAATAATAAATGCGAAAACCCCATCACACAGTCAGTAAACGAACGTGTACACAACATACATAAAGGCTTTTCCCTGGGTTTAATCGGGGTTTATGTTTGGCTCACCGGGTTGGGTCACGCTAAAGAAGCTCCTCACCATTCGATATTCTCCGGTTCGAATCCACCTCACACTGATCACAACTAAAGAAGCAAACTTAAACGTTTAACTAAAACAAACCACACATATCCGTGTAATGAATACTAATCTATAGCTCAGTGGAAAAACAGCTTGTAATTAATCACCAGAGCATTAATTCACACGTGCCTCTGGTTAGTTGGATATGTCCGTTTGACATGTCCGCCATGTTTTCATGGGAGCAGAAGATTGATCTCTACTGCCCCCTAGTGACAGGCAGACAATGCGCACCGGTCATACAAACAGGAACTACAGGGTTGTCACGGTAAGAGTAAACATATCATACAATACTACACCAGCGTAATATTGTGTTAACTCATACTTCAAATCTACTAAATGAACCAAATTTACAGAAGTACATAGCTATAAATGAAAACAGACAAACTGCGTTTTCCTCCGAATACTTCTATAATTTAGGTCAGGCAGTCAGGTGTCCACAAACCTTTGGTTATATAATGTACAATTATGACTACTGTTATTAGAACTGTCTCCTTTTGGACTGATATTGTGTCTTGCAAAGAAATGATTAAAGACTGAGAAAGCATTTCTGCAAGTGGAGGTCTTTATAACTGCACAATCTACTCGGAAGCTTAACAAATTGAATTTTCTCCATTCTGGTTTGTCACATTTGGTTCCTCTAGCAAATTTTGCTTAGAAATCAAATGTACAAAAACAGTATCATTCAGCATGTAATGGAAATGTCTGTTTTCATCATCTTGAAACACACACACACACAATGCTGAACTTGTTATGCCCAACGTCAAAATTTCAGTCTACCATGCTGATAGAAACAAAAGAATCTAGCACAGAAATTCTAATGGTTTCTACTACAAATACCATTACAAACCATCAACTAACCACAGGGTCCATTCAATTTTCCATTAAAACCAATACAATTCCCATTATACCCATTAAAACCATTACAAAATCTATGACGGTTTCTATTGCTTTTGTTTTTCAGCAGGCTAGTTTTGGTGCATGTCTTTACATTCCTTTGCTTGTTGCTAACCACTGCACTAAACACTTAACTTCTACCAGCACTCCAGCGCCGAAAACTTTCAGAAGCAACTGGAATAAAGTTGGTTTGATGTTGGACGTTCGATATTCGCAGATATGCGGAAATTAAGGGACCGTCTCTAAAGTTACATACGACATTGTTAAACACGTTTCTAACTTCAATAGCATTTGAAGAGAATGACTTATAGTCACAAAACCAACTGGAAAGTGTTCATCTAGGTATCATGTATGAGAAACACCTCTTAGATTTTTTTTTATATTTTTGAGATATTTTGATATTTATCAAAATAAGCTATTAAATCATATGTAAATTATACATGAATTTCAGTACAGAATGGGCTCATACACAAAATATACCATTATTTAAAGCTCAATAGCATTTGAAGGGAATGATGTACAGTCACAACTAACTGGAAAGTGTTCATCTAGGTGTCAGGTATGAGAAACACCTTTTAGATTTTTGATATTTAACCCTACAATGCATGAACCAAAAAAAACCTTCACGAATGCATAAAGGGGGTTAAAATGACCCGTACTGGATTGAATGGTTTTCTTCAAAAAATAGATGTCCTATTAATTAAATAATTAAAAGAAATGATGGTCCACAAATGTTTTAATACTTCAAACATTTTTATTTGTTTTCTTTTAATTTATTTATGTACATGTTTAGATTGTGGGTGGGAGCCAAAGGAATTTAAAATTATTTACATAGGCAGCACTTCCAGTCAACCTTTTGAGCCGCTTCTTTGACATAGAAAGGCATGCCACAAGAAACCACCTCTTGCAGCAGTGACATTCAATCTGAAAAATGATCCTAGTAATCTTATCAAACTGCTCAGTAATCAATTAGTTTCTCTCTCACGCTCTCTCTCAGTCTCTCTCTTTCATTCACTCACTCTCTTACACACACAACACACACTTGTAAACAAAATGGTGTGCCCATAAAAATGTTACAACCATTGCTACATTACCCACCCAAAATGTTTTTGCACCCAGGGATTTTGAGGCAGCACATAATGAGCAGTAATGTCCCCTCTTGAATACAGAAAACATGCAGTTATATGTTAGCTATGTTGGTGAACGGTACAGACTGTAAATAGCATTACCATATGTTTACTACTTAATACTAATACTTAGTATGATGTTACAACATGTGTGGTTTTTCTGTGATAAAAATCTATACTTTATACCGTAGTCTAAATGACAGGCGTTTTTGTACAAGTAATAAATTACCTGAGGCTTTCAGAAGTTCCTCTGCCATTGTCAGTCGCAGATGTTCTATGTGCTCCTTGGATGAGTTTATAGTCAAATGGCAAGGGATATTTGGAAACGCACCAACAACTTTTTTTTGCCATCCACATAAGACAAGATAAGGTAATGTTTTTTTTTATTGTCCATGGGAGATTGTTTCACCACAGCAGCCATATATACAAACAAACAAAACACATACATCTAAATCCATTAATCATATTCAATACACTATTTGCATAATCTACATTGAACAAACATTGAAGAGCCTGAGCCTCCACATAAAGTACAGTTTGCTCTGACCCTTCCTCTGTGTAGCCTCAATTTACCCGCTCCATTCTAGTTTGTTGCCTAGGTACACTCCAGGGTTCTTACAAGACTGAAGTAAATCAACATTCTGCTCCACAAATTTATAAGAACTGTGTCAGAGTTTATTATAAGATAGAGACGGTCCCTTAATTTCAGCATTTCCGCGAATATCGAACGTCCAACGTCAAACCAGCTTTATTCCAGTTCAGAAGCATACAAAAAGGATTTGATTTAGTATTGTAGATACATGTACAGTATGTGAGTCATTTAGAAAATCACTTTTAATAAGCCCAGCTATTTGTAGATAGAACAGGGGAGCTCATATTAACTACTGTTGAATAGTAATTCTTATTGTAAATGTACACAAATCCCAGGTATCAAACTGATGTTAGCCCAACATCAGTTTTGAGTAACAATGCTGGGCCAGCATCAACAAATGAGCAATTTTCATAAATTACCCTCCAAATGGTGGTTTGCTTCACGTGGTGCATTCAGAGATGCTTTTCTGCTCACAACTCTTTAAAAGAGTGTGTATTTGAGTTCATGTAGCATTTCTGTCAGCTTAAACCCGTCTGGTCACTCTCCTTTGACCTCTCATTAACATTCTTTTGTTTTTTACACTCTAGTGACTGTTGTGTGTGAAAATCCCAGGAGCTGAAATACTCAAACCATCCCAACACCAACAACCATGGTCAAAGTCTCGGAGATTACATTTCCCCCCGATTCTGCTTGCATCTCTTGCAGGAAAGACAATAAACTCCTGCATTGATGCATGAGGATGGGTTACAAAAACTCATCCTTTTAGGGCCTGTGATTTTGGTGGTTTTCTTAATAATAAATAATAATCCAAACCTATTGAATGGTTGCATGCAGAAACAGCATGGTTTCCTGATGGTCAAGCATAGTTTCTAACCTTAGGTTCCTTACAAAGGATACAGATTTTCTGGAGTATTTTGAAGGTTTATTAGAGCCTATTAAAGGAATTCTTTCAGTCTTGAAAGTAGATTGTTTTTAGTGTTCATTCTCTCACAAGTGGTAACCCGGGCCATGGCATCATATCACCTTCTTAGGAAGGGAATGTGGGATTATTTAAAAAAAAATAAGTGTTTAAGTCTTATTGAACAGTGAACACACAACAGAATTTTATATACAGTATGTATGAACTCAAATGACGATTTCTGAAAGTGTCTGAAATCAAGATGGTCAGAATAAACATTTTGTTATACAATATATTGTGCAGCCCTCCTGTTTATGCCAACTGTGTAGTTTACTCATTTACTCATTATGTGTAGTTTATTTAGTATGAATAAAGTGTAAAGTTGGTGAACAATGTGGATATGAATGAGACAAAAATGGCAGCTTTTCCTCCAGATACACTGAGAAACTTGTTAGAATGCATGATATAATGGTCTCCATGAAGAACAATGAGATTTGAAGAGAAGTGGAGACCATAGTATTTGATATAATTACTGTTGTCATATGTGAATCATTCCCTTCTGTTTTTCTCACCTCTCTGCTGGCCAGTGCTCCATCTTCCCACAAGTCTCTGCATAGCCAACCTGAAGCTACACAGCAAGAGCACCCTCACCATCAGTAGAGTCCCATGAAGTCCACCCATGAAGGATGGGGGCTACCAGCGGGATGCTTTACAAATGAAAACATTGCTTATTGGGCCGTGACTACATCAGACCATTATGTCCAGATGAAGCTAGAAGATAGAAACCTCAGTTCGACTGTCTGTCGCAATCAAGTTTGCCCCTATGTTCCAAGAAGCTAGTTCCCTCTTGGACAGAGGCTCAATCGATAATTTCAACAGAGGAAGACTGTCGATTTAAGAAAATTTCATATGAAATTTCAGCAATCAGACCACAGATCCCCGCTTGTAGCCCCAAAATAATCCCCAACAATTTGATTTCTGCTGCACTCACTAGTGGACAGATCTCATTGGTAGTTTCGTCCCTGAATAAATCTGTTGTACAAAATGAAAAGCAGGTGGAGGACTGGGCCCCACCAGTCCAAGAGAAACTCCTGAACACAAGAGCTCTTAGTGCACTTTCTTTGTATGCTCTCAGGTGTTCCACAGTTTGTGTGCATCATCTGGATTCAGTCATATCACACTTTTATTGACCTAGCTATATCTATTAACCTTACAATGTTCCATGAAAGAGAAGTTGCTGAGCATTCTCGTTATGTCTCGTTAAGTCCATTCTGCCACTACCTAGGCATCACCTTGTACATTCAACAAAGTTAACATTTCCCCTCCCAGTGGCATGATGGTGTGGTGGTCATCTTTGGGTCAACAGTCAACTCAAAAAGGGGTTGGTTCCTCATGACATTGTGTCAGGTTATCCTGCTGATTTTCCTCATCCCAGTGGGTTGGGAGGAGTGAAATCTTCTATAGATACTGGAAATCTGGGATGGTTCCCGGTCATATAGATCCAGAGCTGACCCAACAAAACTTGCGAGAAGGTTCCAGGGAATGATGGCCATAGAACAATGATATTTATATATCAAATACTACTGTCACACTGTCTTGGTTAAATAAGGTATCCACAGCCCCTGTTCAAAGAACACATATATTTTAAACAATGTTTTTCATAAGTAAAAAAGACAAGACAAGATACAGAAACCATATATGCCAGGACTCCAGGCAAAAAAAAATATCTAGGAGCCATTGGCTCCTAAACCCAAAATATTTAGGCGCCAAATCAAATTTTCAGGAGCCAAAATATAGGTGATGTCATATGACATATGACGATATCATTAAATGGCTCTCTCACACTCCCTTTTCTTTCCTCTCTGTACTGTCTGCCTTTGTTTACTCTGCCTCCCATAGTTTACACAATGTATTCCTTACATACACAATATGTACAATGTTCAGTATATCATATTGAATCATATTACCGTAAATACTTAAATGTCCAGTCATTTGTTTCTTTTTTCACTTTTTATTCAACTATGTACAATTAGTTGTTTCCTGCTTATTCAGGCTCAGAGTCCATATGTCCCACCACCACCATGTCAATGTCACTTGGCCAATCAGTGTAGTTAGTAGGGCTGCACAATTATGGCCAAAATGATATCGATCAAAATAATTGGGATTGAGATCTCAATTATTTATCACGATTATTCATTGATTTTAGGGACAACATATTTTTATTGCACTTTCACATTTAAATAAACAGATCACTGCTTTCACCTCCATGTTGTGCTACATTCCTGCTAATGTACAAATCTTTAACAGTGTTTACAGGAGGAGAGACGCAAGACAATTTCTTTTAGGAGCACTTGTGCTCCTAATTAAAAAAATTTAGGAGCACAGTTGAACTTTAAAAATAAATAAATAAATAAATAAATAAAAACCCTAAACATTTTTTCTTTTTATTATTTTTAGAAATGGTAACATTAACGTGCCACGATATAAGTAAATATAAGTAGGCATGAGAAAACTTGAGCTGGACAATTATGACAGAATTTAGGAACATAGTGTGAGCCAAGACACATTAATTTGATTTCTGAAACTAAATTTAATATTTTCAGTTAATTTTACAGACTGTATGCAAAAAAAAACAACCGTTAACCTGTTCCACTTTGTAAACAAATACAATAAACATCAACTTTCAGTGTTTGAAGTCTGCTTCAATTCTCATTTTATTTATATTTTATGAAGTTATTATGATATCTATTTTTTATATTAAATTATTTATTTTTAACTAAGCACATTTTCGGTCTTTACATTTTATTAGTTTTCTGTTTGTTTGTTTGTTTTAGAATCAGATCAGTTGATCAGTTGTTCCTTTTAGATCGGTTCCCCAGTACAGTGTCCATGTCTGCTGATAATATTGTGTTTTGGGGGGGATTCAATCAAAACATGGAAACTGGAGTTGACTTTTCTTGTGATATCTGGCAACCGAGAGTTTAAATGAAGTGAATTAGAGTTAGTGAAGGAGAGCACCAGCTTACTGTATGTTTACAGACTGAACAGTTGCTACTCTTGATTATGATTGGTGAGAAATTATTTAATAAAGAAGTTTGAATTAAAACCTACCTCGTAGCGTTAGCATTATTATTAATTACTCCGTGCGAAGCCGCTGTGTCTACATGAGCAGGTGCAAGTTCAGACCATTTTGTGGGATCAATAAAAGATGGCGGTTTGTGAGATCGGGAAGTTGAGAGAAACATATGATGGACAAATGTGGCAGAAGGCAATGTACAATCGCCTTGTAGGGGAATTATTCAACACAACTAAGGAAGACTGAGTGAGCAACAGGATCCTAGTCTCCCCCCCACCCAATGGTTTTAGTCTCTGTACAACTTGTGGTTGTATGTTGGTACCTATCGTGTTGCAACGTAGTGATGCTCAAGATGAGGTGAGGTGGGCTTCAGGATTTGTTCTGTAGCACGGCAGCCACCTGAAGTGTGTGTGTATAGATAACAGTGTAAGTATAGTTAACTACAAGCACCCACACTCCCCGGATCTAACAGGATAGAGAGATGCCCCCACTCCTTAGTAAGTGACAGAATTAGCATTGACAGTTTTCAGCTTAACTAACAAAGGAGTTTATTCACTATGGGTGAGTTACAACTACTTTTTCTTTCTTTACAAGAGTGAATTTGTAACAAAGTAAACTTAAAGAAACAAAAATAATTAAAATAAACCTTGACTATTTAAATTTACCTGTAAACAAACAAAACAACAATTGGTCAGGATTCCTCTTTGACCACGCTGAAGTAATTCACGAGAGTCAGTTCAGCTCAAAATAGAAACAAAAGGTCACTTCCAAATCCAACAGGATGCTATTCAGTCCAATCACGAGTCAGAATGTTCATCAACACATAGGAAGAGTATATGAATCCTTTTTTAGAAAAAGTCGCTGGTCATGGTTCCATGAATAAAAGTTTTTCCAACTCAACCGTTTGGTCTTTATCCCTTAGGAAGAAAACACGATGACTTGCTTACCAATGTTCAGTTGAAAATGAGAAGCATAATGTACATCACCACTCTTATACCTTGGATGAGGTGCTGAATGATGACCAGCGGATGGCAGGGTTATGTCTCTTCACCCTTAGCGATTGTGCTCACGCTCAAGACTGTAGCTTGATCCAGCGAGGCCGCAATCCCAGCTAACGGAGATCCAATTGAGAAGACGGACAATACACGACCCTATCCAATAACTCTGCCAACTCTTCTCACACAATAAGCAATGGAATCTCTTACTTTTTACCACTGTAATATAGCCCAAATTAACTCTTCAGCTCAACTCTCACCGCTGCTCTAATTCTCTCTCTATCTCACCATGTCACTCCTCGCACAAAATGGTAGTGCTCACATCAACGCAATATCAAAATAAAAGTCTTTACTGAATAGACTTTGTAGGCTCCCCTACATCCGCCCCTGCAAAACCCTGCCATACCACTGGACTTCCGTTCAGTGGCTCAGTCCCTGAAAAATAAAGAACAGAGAATGGTAGGAAAACATTCTTCACATTGGAAATCATCAGTACAACAATTACAAGGTTTAAAGTCATTCAACTGGAAACGTTTGAGATACATTCACATTAAAAGAAACTTCCAAAACATTCAGGTTCGCATAGAATTGCTTCAAGACATAGTCCTATACCTAACAGATAAGGTACATCTGTTCCGACGTTGGGAACGTCTAGATTCAGGAATGCTTTCATTCTCACTTTCGGCATCAGATCCACCTGAATTTACTGACCCCCATACAGACTGACCTACTGAATCATCAGCTGACACCTCGCGGTCATGCTTCTTAATGCCTGTGTCTAATTCATCCTCATCTTCCCCTCTACACCCTGTGTTTATATGTGTGGTGGGTGCAAGTGTAACAAAAGGGGTGGCAAGAAAATCAGTCTTCCGAGTCAGTGGGTTCCTGTTCTGTATGTTCCCTAGATTTACGTCTAAATGTGCAAGGTGGTGATGATGACTGAAAAGTGCAATGCCTGATTTGATCCCTGTGTACAACTTTACACGGGCCCCCTTTCTCTGGACGAATTGTGTAAATTGGAGTATCTGTGTGATTCTGTTTAACCACAATGTAAGGTAGGGATTCCCAGTGGTCTTGTATCTTATTCCTTCCCCTATGTGAATGGTTGCGTAGCAGAACACGGTCACCAGGTCTTATGAGGGCTCCATATGATCTGTGATCATAGGCTCTTTTCCTTCGATTTGAAGCCTCTTGTGCTGCATCGTTGGCCACTTCAACGGCTGTCTTCAACCTGTTGTAATGGTTTTTCACCTAGTCATCCAGATTGTCAACTCCACTGTCATCCAAGTCTCTCCCACCAAGGACATCCATTGGCATTCGAGCATCTCTCCCGAACATCAAGTAGAACGGTGAATAGCCGGTTGAAACATGGACCCAGCTATTGTAGGCCATAACTAACTAGGGTAGATCCTGCTTCCAGTTCTTTTGCTTTTCTCGGGGTAGGGTCCTTAGCATGTTATGCATGGTTCTACTGAAACTTTCACACTGGGAATTACCCTGTGCGTGATACGGACTTGTGCGACTCTTTCTGTTTCCGTATACTTTACATAGTTCTTTGATGACACTGGCTTCGCGTTGGCTCAATACGGCTCCAAGACCATGCAAACTCCCATCTGTTGTGAGTATGAAGGGCTATCTAAAATCTGGGTATGCGAGTACTGGTGGACATTTTAAGCAATGCTTGAGTTTGTTGAATGCGGTCTGGCACTCAGTGGTCCAGTTAAAAGGCTCAACCATTTTCCCCTTTCCTCCTTTACCAACCAGGGCATGAAGCAGCCGGGCCAGCTGAGCAAAGCTGGAAACAAACCTTCTATAATAACTCATGAATCCAAGGACTTGTCTCACTTCCTTGACGCTCTTGGGTACAGGCCATGTTTCCAATGCCTGGGTTTTCTCTCTGTCCACCTGTATTCCCTGGGTCTGAACTGTCACCGTGTATCATTCATTCCTCACTGATTACCGGACACTTTCCGCGCTCTCTAGCTTCACTGATCTCCCGGTAAACGCGAGGCTGTAGCTCGGTATCCTGAGTAACGCACGAGATGTTGTCCGCCGTGCCGGAGCGTTTGCTCATGCGCAGGTCGTGCAGCTTGTCACCCTGTCGCGCGCTTCACACCAAACCCAGTGAGTGCTCTGCGTGCCACCACAATGTGCATGAGCTTGAAACGGCTGTAAGGAGCAATCTGGTGATTTTCTTGTCTCGCGCGTCCAGAAAGTGTACGCAAGTGAGGGAGCGCGAGGAAGCGTGTAGCAGCAGTGGAAACCTTCATGCGCAGTACCGCCAGCTGGCCAGCAGGTGGCGCATGAGCCTGGAGAGTTGGAGGAGCTCGTGGGCAGTGCTGGTCACTGCAGGACACACCGGGACTTACCGGGAGGAGCGCTGGGAGCAGAACACCGGGCCCGGGGGTTGGAGAGGAGCAGCTTTTTGTCAGGAATTCTGTCCACTGCCGCCCTGGCCTTCTGCTGCAACAGAGACAACCACAGCAACACCGGTCAAGCTCTTTTGGATGCAGCCAGATCTAACAATGCTGAGGAGGTGAAAAGGTGACTGGCAGACGGAGTTGATCCAAACACTCGTCACCGTCTCGGCTGGACCGCACTCATGGTCGCCTCCATGAACAGACAGCACAATGTGGTGAGGGTTCTATTGGAGTCCGGCACTGATCCGAACCTCGGAGACGACTTCAGCAATGTTTATGGAACTGCACAGGATAAAGGCATACACTCACTGGAGGTGTTGGTGATGAGGGAGGATGAGTTCAGTAATCGTCTCAGCACTCGGGCAAGTTTCCATGGTTGTACATCGCTGCATTACGCTGGAGTGTGAGGGAAAGTTTATGGAAGAACAGAAGCAGAGGGAGGTGGAAGAGAGAAGGAGGTTTCCTCTGGAGCGCAGACTAAAAGAGCACATCATCGGCCAGGAGGGGGCCATCACTACTGTCGCCTCAGCAATCAGGAGGAAGGAGAATGGCTGGTATGATGAGCATCCGCTGGTCTTCCTCTTCCTCGGCTCTTCAGGAATTGGTAAAACAGAGTTGGCTAAGCAAGTGGCTCATTACATGCACAAAGACATCAAAAAGGGTTTCATCAGAATGGACATGTCTGAGTTCCAGGAGAAACACGAGGTGGCTAAATTTATTGGTTCTCCGCCGGGGTATGTGGGTCATAAGGAAGGAGGTCAGCTCACTAAACAGCTGAAGCAGTGTCCGAATGCTGTGGTGCTCTTCAATAAGGTGTATAAAGCGCACCCTGATGTCCTCACCATCATGCTGCAGCTCTTCGAAGAGGGACGTCTGACGGATGGGAAAGGGAAAACCATTGAATGCAAGGACGCCATCTTCATCATGACCTCCAATGTGGCGAGTGATGAAATCGCCCAGCATGCACTGCAGCTCAGACAGGAAGCTCAGGAGCAGAGTTGCCGCCGTCTGGCAGACAGTCTGGATGAGGTTCAGCAGAGTGAGATCACCATCTCTAAGAAATTTAAAGAGGAAGTGATTCGGCCCATACTGAAGGCCCAGTTCAGACGCAACGAGTTTCTGGGACGGGTTAATGAAATCGTTTACTTTCTGCCTTTCTGCCACACAGAGCTCATTCAGCTCATCAACAAGGAGCTCAACTACTGGGCTAAAAAGGCCAAACAGAGGCACGACATCACCCTGCTGTGGGAGCGACCTGTGCTGGAGCTGCTGACTCGAGGATACAACCTCCACTACAACACTCGCTCCATCAAACACGAGGTGGAGCATCGGGTGCTGAACCAGTTAGCTGCAGCGTACAAGCAGGAGCGCCTCCCTAAAGGCTGCAAGCTCCTCCTCACTGTGGATGGAGAACTGGGAAACGAGGAGGGACGAGCGAGTCCTTCTCTCCGCCTAGAGCTAGTGGATAAAGACAGCAAAACACGAAAGCTGGAAATCCGTTAACCTGCAAACTTCCTCCTAAACACCACTGCTTACTTCCTGCTAAACACCCCTGCTAACTTCCTCCTAAACATCCCTGCTTATGTCCTGCTAAACACCTGCTAACTTCCTGTTAAACACACACTAACATCCTGTTAAACACCTGCTAACTTCCTCCTAAACACCCCTGCTTAACACACACTAACATCCTGTTCATGACGCCAATATGTGGCGGAAGGCAATGTACAACCGTCTTGTAGGGGAATTATTCAACACTTAACTAAGGAAGCCTGAATGAGCAACAGGATCCTAGTCCCCCCACCCAATGGTTTTAGTCTCTGTACAACTTGTGGTTGTATGTTGGTACCTATCGTGTTGCAACGTAGTGATGTTCAAGATGAGGTGAGGTGGGCTTCAGGATTTGTTCTGTAGCACGGCAGCCACCTGAAGTGTGTGTGTGTATAGATACCAGTGTTAGTATAGTTAACTACAAGCACCCACCCTCCCCGGATCTAACAGGATAGAGAGACGCCCCCACTCCTTAGTAAGTGACAGAATTAGCATTGACAGCTTTCAGCTTAACTAACAAAGGTGTTTATTCACTATGGGTGAATTATAACTACTTTTTCTTTCTTTACAAGAGTGAATTTGTAACAAAGTAAAATTAAAGAAACAAAAATAATTAAAATAAACTTTGACTATATAAACTTACCTGTAAACAAACAAAACAACAATTGGTCAGGATTCCTCTTTGACCACGCTGAAGTAATTCATGAAAGTCAGTTCAGCTCAAAATAGAACCAAAAGGTCACTTACAAATCCAACAGGATGCTATTCATTCCAATCACGAGTCAGAATGTTCATCAACACATAGGAAGAGTATATGAATCCTTTTGAGATAAAGTCATGGTTCCATGAATAAAAGTTTTTCCAAATCAACCGTTTGGTCTTTATCCCTTAGGAAGAAAACACGATGACTTGCTTACCAGTGTTCAGTTGAAAATGAGAAGCATAGTGTACATCACCACTCTTATATCTTGGATGAGGCGCTGAATGATGTCCAGCGGATGGCAGGGTTATGTCTCTTCACTCAATGACCCTTAGCGATTGTGCTCACGCTCAAGACTGTAGCCTGATCCAGCGAGGCCGCAATCCCAGCTAACGGCTAACAATAAGCAATGAAATCTCTTACTTTTTACCGCTGTAATTATTCCCGAAATGAACTCTTCAGCTTAACTCTCGCCGGTGCTCTAATTCTCTCTATCTCGCCATGCCACTCCTCGCACAAAATGGCGGCGCTCACGTCAACGCAATATCAAAATAAAAGTCTTTACTGAATAGACTTTGTAGGCTCCCCTACGACTTTGTAGGCTCCCCTACAAAAGAAACTTCCAAAACATTCAGGTTCGCATAGAATTGCTTCAAGACATAGTCCTATACCTAACAGATAAGGTACATCTGTTCCGACGTTGGGAACGTCTAGATTCAGGAATGCTTTCATTCTCACTTTCGGCATCAGATCCACCTCTCTATCTCTCCATGTCACTCCTCGCACAAAATGGTAGTGCTCACATCAACGCAATTTCAAAATAAAAGTCTTTACTGAATAGACTTTGTAGGCTCCCCTACATCCGCCCCTGCAAAACCCTGCCATACCACTGGACTTCCGTTCAGTGGCTCAGTCCCTGAAAAATAAAGAACAGAGAATGGTAGGAAAACATTCTTCACAGTGGAAATCATCAGTACAACAATTACAAGGTTTAAAGTCATTCAACTGGAAACGCTTGAGATACATTCACATTAAAAGAAACTTCGAAAACTTTCAGGTTTGCATAGAATTACTTCAAGACATAGTCAGTCCTATACCTAACAGATAAGGTACCTCTGTTCCGACGTTGGGAACGTCTAGATTCAGGAATGCTTTCATTCTCACTTTCGGCATCAGATCCACCTGAATTTACTGACCCCCGTACAGACTGACCTACTGAATCATCAGCTGACACCTCGTGGTCATGCTTCCTAATACCTGTGTCTAATTCATCCTCATCTTCCCCTCTACACCCTGTGTTTATATGTGTGGTTTGGTTCTGAAGCGAGTGAATACACGGCGGTTCTGGCAGAACTTCGCACATCTCCAACACCGAGCACTATTATGGAGTACACATTTCTCAGGTAAATGCGTGAGACTGTTATATATCCTTATTTGTACACTGATAGTATGTTCTGTTGTTTTGTGCTAACTCGGTGTTCCCCTGCTTTAAGAAGTCATGGTGTCAGACTGACTGGAGTCCGGTACTGACCGCTTTGGGTAGAGCCTTCAGGATGGAGTTGGGGAAGATGTCCACAGCTCATTTAATAAAGAAACTCATTCAATTTGGGGTAGAAGTCACAGAAGAGGAGAGGAAAACATTTGAGGGTGAGTATGTTGTTACCCGTTGAAAAGTTGTAAGAAAATCGAGGGTTTTCTCGGTGTTATAGCACCTTTTAGCTGTGACTATATTCAAACGGCTTCTCATACCTTATTGCTTTAATAATAACTATGGCCAACATTGTATATGTTTGCATATACAGCCATTGTAACTAGTGATTATCTGGCGTTTTACATTTTGAGACCATTTTTCCCGCTGTTGCGATGACATTTTGTTGAGACGGGCCGGAAACGGCCATTTTGGAGCCCTAGGCGAGATTCCTCTTAAGCGGTGTAACTGTGAAACATAATTAATTAGCTAGCTACCATCCAACACTGCGTAGTCTAGGTAACTAGTTAATAAACCAACTAGTGTGTTGTTGTAGCTAATTAGCTTCCTATCGTTAGTCAGAGAGAAGATAATATATGTTCACGTAACTTACATTTACATTTATTCATTTAATACAAATGCGAAAATACAAGCAAAGTGATATCAAGCAGAGAATAATACAAGTAGTGCTACTATATAAGATCTATTAATTAAGTTCTAGAAAAGCAGAGTGCACAGAGTAGAGGTGTAAGAGCCAGAGTAATTTATTTATTTATTTTAAAGGATAGTGTAGGGTTTGCGTATTAGGGGTTAGTTAGGTGTTCACGGAAGAGGTGGGTCTTTAGCTGTTTTTTGAAGATAGTGACAGATTCTGTGGTCCGGATTGAGGTCGGAAGTTCATTCCACCACTGAGGGACAGTTAGTGTGAAGGTTCTGGAAAGGGACCTGGAGCCACGCTGAGTAGGTACTACTAAGCGTAGGTCATTAACCGAACGCAGATCGCGTGAGGGATCATAAACCTCAAAGAGAGTGTTGAGGTAGGGGGGTGCTGTTCCAGACAAGGTCTTGTACGTGAGCATCAAGGCCTTGAATTTGATATGGGTGGCTACAGGAAGCCAGTGGAGGGAGATGAAGAGGGGTGTGACGTGGGTTCTTTTGGGCTGGTTGAAGACGAGGCGCGCTGCAGCATTCTGAATCATCTGAAGGGGTTTGATGGAGCTGGCTGGGAGGCCTGAGAGTAGTGGGTTGCAGTAGTCCAGTTTTGATATGACAAGGGCCTCCCCCCCCCCAACATCCGAAGTTTGATACTGAAAATTCGCATATTTAGAACATAGTTTTAGGATTACAGTTACCGTTTGAATTCACGTGATTGCTGAGTGATAGAAGCTCCCACAGCATGGGGAAATTGTGGGGTGCTGTGGACGTCCTATGGGCAGATGTATTCTCTGCTCCATAATCTACCATGAAACCCACCATACCAAGTAGAGGCGAGCTAAGATGTGTGCAGGCAAACCACACACACTAGCATTTAAACAGGCAATCACGACTTTTAAACAAACTCCGAAAGGATGGCTAACTATGAAAATAAATTCAACACTATATATGTTGTAAATACAATTTCCCCACGGATGCTTCCAAGCAAAGGCGTTCAAAGGAGAAAACATTTTAGGAAATTTTCTAAGAATGTGATACAAAGATGTAGAATGTTTACAGACACATGCACGCAGGCTACTTCCGATTCACCTCTTACAAAGTAATGAAAACGCTATCAACATAAGAAATGTTTAATTTACTAAAATATTTTTCTATTTCAACAAGACCCACTAGATGGTGCTAAAATGCAAGAAATCGCACCTGCCAAATAGACTTATGCATTTTCCAGTAGTAGCAAATAGAATAACTTCTAATGGGTATAAATTACATATCCAAAATATGTTTATGTAAACGATGTGACTACAACAACCAATGCTGTACTTGAACATATGACAGACTATTCCTTTATCAAAGAAAAAAATACACTTGCAATAGACTTCCAATAGATGTTCAACTTTATATTTATTATTTATATATTTTTATTTATCTTAAAGTAAGTCTATGCATTTACACTAAAAAGTGTAATGTGAATGAATGACTTGTACAAAAAAATCAAAGTAAAAACCTTGGCAGACAACAAAGGTAAAAGCAAAGTTATGAACAATCTTGTTTTAAATTAAATTATGTGAGTGTTGAATGAGTGTTGGCATCAGTGTCAGCAGTGTAATGTTAGATGTAATGTTAGATGGCTGTTGTATGTAGAATGTTGTAATGTTAGATGGCTCTCTGGGTGTAAAAATGGGGTGAGTATGTTTAAAGGTACTGCAGCTGCAGACAATGCAGCAAGGGGTGGAGATGGAACGGTATCATATAAATAAATGACCCAAAAACCTGGAGGCGCTCATCATTGAACTCAAGTAGGCTCTGACAGATTTGTGTCCTGTCCAATGCATCCAGTTTCTATTGATGCACATGGCAAATGGCAATATTGTTTAGCCGAGTCTGCATTGTAGTTCTCAGCCATGTCTTCAGATGTCTCAAGGCACTGAAACTTCTCTCTGCCTCAGCTGAGGAGGAAGGAACAACCATTATCAGTCTCAAAAGGACCTCAACTTGCCTGAAAAGATGTTGCACCTCAGGCATCATCCATTCATCCATCTATCTTCTATACCGCTTTATTCTTTTCAGGGTCACAGGGAAACCTGGAGCCTATCCCAGGGAGCATCAGGCACGAGGCGGGGTACACCCTGGACGGGGTGCCAATCCATCGCAGGGCACAATCACATACACAGTCACACACACATTCATACACTAACGGACACTTTGGACATGCTAATCAGCCTACCATGCATGTCTTTGGACTGGGGGAGGAAACCGGAGAACCCGGAGGAAACCCCCGCAGCACGCGGAGAACACGCAAACTCCGCACACACAGGGCCACGGTGGGAATCGAACCCCCAACCCTGGAGGTGTGAGGCAAAGTGCTAACCACTAAACCACCATGTGCCCACCTCAGGCATCATTTCCCGTAAAATTTCTGCTACCTCTGAAGAGGTTGAATATTTGTAGTTGGCATGGAACATTTTCAGCTGCACTTCTAAAGCTGTGGCATTCAACTCTTTCTATTCATCTAGGACTGCATCAATCTTTCCAGAGATGAGTATGTTTTCTAATTTTTGCAGCCTTTGAAGCCCATCCTGGCTGAAACACTCATTGCACTGCATCACAGCAGTATCCAAGGAACTAAAGTACTGCATTCTGTAGTATGCTTGTAGTACCTATTAAGCTAGATAGCTATGTGCTCCACTAAACTGCATCATTGTCCACATCCCAATTTCTCTGTGACCAGGTACCATTATTTTCCCATAAGAGGAAAGACTGACTTAGATGATCATTTCAATTTGATATACTGAATATTCTGTTTGTGTAACTGATGCATCATGGTCCACAACACAATTTCTTACCTGGTCATCTGCATGATCACTGCATTCAGCCTGCCTCTCCCTCTCACTGTTTTGCTGCTGTGCTGTCTGCATTGTGACCAGGTACCATTATTTTCCCAGAAGAGCAATGACTGACTTAGATGATCATTTTAATTTGGTAAACTGAATATTCTGTTTGTGTAACTGGTGTCATTTATTATGTTAATGTGATCATGCTGTTTAGCTTGCTATGTAATAAGTGTACAAAGTGTACAACAATATATCGTGGTAACCTGAAACGTTAGCTATGTAAAGGGTACTGGAGTTTTCTTTTCTTAATTCTAAAGACAAACTGCCATAACTAGTTCTGAATGGATAACTACAATATTGCCGCACCTTGGACATTAGTTCCATTTCTCTCGTTGCCAAGCTAGCACGTCTCAGTGTTATGCTGAGCCTTATATTTGTAAAATCACTGAGTTGTCCTTAGCCTGAATGTAGTGTAAAGGAACCTGAATGTAGTGTTTCCTCACTTTCACTCGCATTTATAATAGTATGTCACAACATGAGGGTTCACAACGAACTCGGCTTGAGGATATGCAAGTGAATGTAACGTTAATGGTCAAAAACTGGAACTGACGTTAGCCTAGCCTACTTCATGGGTGTGCAATTATCAAAAGTTAATTGATGTTCTTAAGAACAAACCAAGCCATGGTATGGCTTACTGGCGGTGGGCGTCGCGGTGGGGCAGAGTCCAGGTCAGGATCGGCTTTCTGCAATTTAGCACACTGAGAAACAAATGAGTACCCGGCCTGACATTTTTTCTCTCTTTTATGTGCCTCACTCTGCCATTCAGCAAATGCCTTCCAGTCAGCCAATCAGACATTCAATTAATCATATAACTTATAAGTTCAATAGAGCAAACCTTAGGAATGTAAAAAAGTTTATCTGTGAGGGCGAGTCCACATGCAGCAATTTGGTAGGACTTACGGTTTTCTCTTCCCTTCCTTTTTTTTTAAATAATAATTTTTATTTTTTGATTATTATTATTATTTTTTATCTCAGTAAAATTTATTTGTGTGTTAAATTTGTAAATGTATCATGTAGCGCTGATATGATGGAATGAGTCAATGGGGCATGCCACTTGATAATAATCCACGGTAAAAATACTGCGCCTCTTGTGCTTCTTAATAAGTACTCTCTTTACTTATTTATTCCTCGAAACAGACTCTTTCTGTTTATTTTTACCGTTATTATCTCTCTCTCTCTCTCTCTCTCTCTCTCTCTATGTGTGTGTGTGTGTGTGTGTATGTATGTATGTGTATATATATATATATATATATATATATATATATATATATATATATATATATATATATATATATACACCCGTCGATATATATCTTAGTTTTGAAGCTGTGATCTAAGAAACACCAATCTCTCTGCCATCGCAGAGGCGAAGTTCCTCGAACTTCTTTTAAGAAATCGCTCCATGTAATACTTCTCTCAATGTAATACGCGCATTTCTTATATCATTGACTCCCTCCCATGCAGATAGCAATACACAATAACTTCATAAAATTCTAATTCTAAATCATTGACTCCCTCCCATACAGACAGCAATACACAATGACTTCATAAAATTCTAATTCTAATTCTAAATTCTTGATGATTCCTACCAGTCAGTGGTAAGGCTGCACAACAAAAGGCAAACCGCCTTCGCATCAACACAGACTTCAGGGTGAAACTTTTCTACGAGCGTCCTCCAGTTTGCTTGTTGTCCAGAAAAGCTGAAAAGACTTGCGCAGCCCACCCAGGGACGCCAAATTGTCGTAGAAATTAGACAACACTCACAGACTCGTCCTCTGAAGGTAAAAAGGTTTATTACATCCATCCATCCATCTTCTATATCGCTTATCCTTTTCAGGGTCACGCGGAACCTGGAGCCTTTCCCAGGAAGCATCGGGCACAAGGCGGGGTATACCCTGGAAATCCATCGCAGGGCACAATCACATACACATTCAAAGGCAGTTCACACAGGCTTTGTTTTAGGATCTTGGACAGATGAACCTTGAACAGAAGAACCTGTTTGTGTCTCTGTAAGCAGATAAACATTCTGTACTGATCTCAGTGACATGACATGGCCTTCTTAGGTGTTATCCTCAGATGAACATGAACAAGAACAAACTTATTACAAAGTAAAAATGAGTAATTTCCCTCACACCATCAACAGCTTTTCGTGCAGTTTTTGAAACTCCTAAGTGTCCTTTTTATGTCCAGGCTAGGTTGGACCAAAAGCAATGCAAACTTTCGGCAAACATCAATATTTCAAACAGGTTGCTAGCACTTGAAGAAATTGTGTTAACATTTCATACGCTTTAAGTAATCGACACCAACATAGACAATGTTGGGAATTTTCTTCTGTTAAAATGTTGGGGGAATATGAGAAATATTTTAATATATTAAAAAGCAAAACGACAGTGCTGTATCTATAAATATATCAATATCTGTTCAATATGCTTCATAAAATAGTATGGGGAGGATCTGACACAACACAGTAGTTGTTTGACAGTAGTTAACTAGGTTACAGAAGCAAACATTCTAGAACTTTCAAACGGTATATAAGCAAGCATTTTAAACTGACGATACAAAAGCGAAAAATCATTGTTTGTGTTTAAACGATAAGATTTTTTTTCTGTGTTTTTCTCCTTTAGAAAAAATTACTTGAACTGTTCATGGCGAGTTCCAAGAAAAACGAACAGTGTTGGCATGTTGCTAACACTCCGCTGATCTTCAGAGTGATGCACATCGAGTATATTGACGAGGTATGTACTGTATAATGATAATGACCTTTTTTCTTTTTTAACTGGTATAAAAATCTCTAGGGTCAATGTAGGGTGGCTATCGCATAGCAGGGCGTGCTGTTCTAGAAAATGAATCAATGGCTTAGGAGAAATGAGATTTAAGAATTCAGCAGCGCTGTGAGATAAATATAAGTAAAATACTTCAGCAATTTTTTTTCAATTAATGTTGCAAAATTTGGAAAATCCTGGTGCTAAACCATGGAGCCAGAATTAAAACGAATAACAGTGCACAAGTTGGGAACTGGATCCATTATCTATCCTGTTGCTGCTGTGGGAGAGCATTTTGTATTAACCACAGAGGTGTAGCACCTCTAAATACTGTGGGGAGAAGCATAATGCAACAGTCAGTTCTACTACTTATTAGGGCTTTGTTGGTGTTAATTATGGCAGAAATAAACCACACAATGCCATTAGGAGAGTTCGGGAACACAGTGCAACATATCTAACACGAATCTTGAATTTTACCCAAAAACATAGTAAATTCTACAGTGGTCTTTTATTTATATATATATATATATATGTGTGTGTGTGTGTATATATATGTGTGTGTATATATAAAAGACCACTGTATATATATATATATATAAAAAATTTCATTTGTGATTTTTCTGCAGACTGAGCAACGTAGTAGACATAAACATCTATGCCTAGACTTTTACCCGTTTCTGTATAATATGTAATTAGTAATGTGCAATTGTAATGTGATTTTGCAAAAAAGAAAAAAGTACAAGCCAAATGTTCATTGTGTTTTATATATGTGCAGGATCAGTATCTGATTACCCTGCACCTGACCCACGGTCAATTCTCCTGGACTATAAAAAGGCTATTTAAATATCTAAATGGCTCATGCAAAAAGCAGCAGAAGTCAGAGCACATGGCTGAGAAGACGCCCTCTGACAGTACCAAGAGAATGGAGGAACTGGTACACACACACTAATTATGTATTAATGTACTAGTAATTGTATACAAATTATAATATTAATAATTTGCCTATGATTATAATTAAAGATCCTTAACCATGCATCTGTATTTAACATTAACATGTGTTCACTGGTTTGCAATTTTGTTTGCGTGTGTGTGCTCGTGTGTGTGTGCGTGTGCGCGTGTTACAGAAATACCTGAAAGAAGACCTAACAATCACTCTAAAGAAGATCTTACACAAAAGCTACTATGGCATGGTGAACACACACACACACACGCACTTGTATAACATGTTTGGCCACTAGAGCATATATCTCTTTACACTTTTTTGTGGCTGATTGCAAATGCAAACACATAATGCAAAATGTATTTTAGCAAACACTTGCTTATGTATACTTTCAGATGGAGTTCCTTGGCATCAGCCCTCTGTCCTTTATCAAAGATCTTGGACCCAAAGGCCCGTGAGTATCTATGTGTGTGCGTTTGTGTATTTAGGGGCGTTTATAAATAAGCAACAGGCTGATTTCTTAACTTTCTCAAATCTCTCTCACAGGGAGGGATTTATTTTGAAGGCACTTGGCCGTCACCGTTTGCATCATCTCCCATGTCTGTGGTTGAAATGCTGGCTTGTGGTCAAGGACTCATTTCTGCTCTACATGTCCAGGTCTATATCTCTTTCTCTCCAATCAGTAAAAGTCTCGGCTGCTTTCATCTTTACTCATGGTGCAGTCTCTCACTGTGTGAAAGGCTGTACATTGAAGATGAAATCATTCAATAACTTTAATGCTTTAATAGACTTTTCATTAATTTCCCCATTTTCTAGAATTCAGCTAATTAACCACTTATTAATGATGGGTTTGTTCTGAACGCAGAGATCATGAGGTGTTGTACGTGATGCTTTTCGACCCTGAGCTGAAAGTCCTGCTTGAGGAGGATAAGAGCTCTGAGCCACAAGATCTGGTGGGAGAGGACAGGATCAACCCCAAGCTACAAATTCTGGTGGAAGAGGAGAGGATCAACCCTGAACTGCAAGTTTCAGTGGAAGAGCAGAGGATCAACCCTGAACTGCAAGTTTCGGTGGAAGAGGAGAGGATCAACCCTGAACTGCAAGTTTCGGTGGAAGAGGAGAGGATCAACCCTGAACTGCAAGTTTCGGTGGAAGAGGAGAGGAACAACCCTGAGCTGCAAGTTTTGGAAGAGAACTGTAAAGTCAGCATGTGCATCCAGAACGCCAGGAGGTATGGTGGAAATTCATCTGTAAAAGTAGAAATCACTGCCAACACTTGAATCACTTTCTTACTTCTTTCTAACATTCTACTAATTGGGAGATCAGTCAAAACTTCCAGTAGACTCGGTCCTGTTTGTCTGTTTGCCCTTCGTATAATGTACATGAGCACTAATGGTAGTGCTTGAACCCAACTGTCTCTTGAAAGGGACACATTCAGGGAATTTTGAAATCATGCCAACTATTACTAAACAATAGCTATATCCTTGAGCAGAGGTAAAGGGTGCGCTAGGTGTCAGGCCGAATGTTCGGAACGTTGCCATTGCTCATTTGTAAACATGTGACACACTTCTTGCAAAATTGTGTTGCAGAAGTTGAAACGCTAGGTGCGTACCAGAATCTATTTACCATGTCTACCGTACCTCCCTTAGATACGTGGTCTGCACGTGGTGAGTGAGGTTTTGCAGGTTTTTTTAATTTGTTTTTGGGTGATTTCTGCAGTTCTCTTATCATAGTAGCTTGCTGTAAAAGACCGTGAGAGTGACATCTGGGTGTAACAACATCTTCAAAATACATGCGTAATGTGACTGGGCAGTCTACTTTGCAGAAAAAAGGTAGATTATTTTTTTTAAATGGTGAGTCTGGTGAAAACTAACTTGTTTCATGGACGTTCCACAGCTACGAGCATATAAATAGTATATGATGTTTTGTTTTTAACACGCTCCCAACCACCTTAATTTGTTGTTTTTTTACAGAATCTCACATACAACATTGAAATTACAGCATGTAGCAATCATATTGATGAATAATTGTTCCAGTAGTTTTTGGGAAGCTAACGTGTGTGTGTGTGTGTGTGTGTGTGTGTGTGTGTGTGTGTGTGTGTGTGATTAAAGGGAGATGACCATTAAGTGTAATAGCTACAGGCAGGCCCAATGGTGGAAAGAGGAGATAGATCATCTGTCTGAACATTGCGATTTTCTCAAGACTCACCGATTTGATGGCTTCGCCCCACCTAGATCTGACTCCCTCACCAAATGGTATGTCTCCTTAGCATGCTCTTTTTATTATAATTTATACTATACTTATCGCTTCGTATCTCTACGACAGACATGCATACAGGTATAAGCATGTGCGTGTATACTTAGAATTATAATTGTAGTTCTAATTAAGTGCATGCTTCAGCGTACAGGTATATGTGTATATATGATTTGGTTTATAGTGATGTAATCTAGAGAAAAACTACAGTATAGTAAAACCTTGGCTTTTTATAGTAAATATATACAGTACATACTACATCTGCAGCGTAGCCGCATTCTCTCTTGGTGTTGAGATGTAGAAGGATTTAGTTTCTTTCAGTGACATTGTTAAAGATGGAGGGAGCGACTGATGGATTTGATTGACAGGTACGTGAACGGGAGTGGATATTTCTCAGACCTGGCAGACGCACTGGAGAAGGCGGAGGAGGAGATCTTCATCACTGATTGGTGGTCAGTACACACACAATGCACACAGTGCCACTTTAGAGTGGCGCTTGTTAATAGAGTCTAGTTTAGTTTTTGTGCTGTTATTGTTGCCATAGTTCAGTGCTGATGATGTTTGCTACAGAACAGATTCTAATTACTCCATCAGACCTGGAAAATTAAACGTCCGTATAAATGGTACGCCACGGCAAACACGCAGCCGCAGTACTCATCTTGGAGTGCCGCCTGGAAACATGGCGGACAAGGACTACACTTCCCGGCCATACCAACACCTGTGCGGCATCATAGGTTATAAAAGGGCCTCTTTAACCTCCGTGCCTCGCGAAGTAAACGCTCAGTTCTAGTAACTCAGTTGTTTGACCAAGCCTTTAGTTACCGTCTGGATTTTCCTGGTTTTTCTGATTTATCTGCCTGTTATTCGATTACGATTCCCTGTCCTGCCTTGTTTGGATTGTTCGCCTGATTGCCTGACTTCCGTCTGCTTCCCGTGTTTACTCTTCCGTTGTTTCTACGCACGCTACCCTGGCCGTCCGCGCTTGTCTCCAACAGGTATCATGACAATAAATCACCTGGCAAGTGGCTTATTATTACTGTTGGAAAGTAGATTTCCATTGTAGACATGCTGCTGATATCTTGGGCCTCCTGTGTATTTTGTGTGCGCCTTGTTTTATATTTATGATTCTAGATCGTTCCAGTTATAATGATTTATCCTAGACTCCTCATCTTATCTTCACAGCTTTTGGGTTTTTTTTAATTTTTTGGTCCTGTCCAGTTTTTAATTGGTTTAAATTCCTGAGCAGTGAGATCTGACTCCGTGTTGTGAGTCTGGGGATTAATTGCTGCTTTGTGTTCGTCCTCTCTCCGTTTTCTCTCAGGATAAATCCCGAAATTTTCCTCAAGTGTCCAGCAAAGAATACGTACTGGCGTCTGGACCACATCCTCAAGCGCAAAGCCGTAAGCAGCAGATTTGTGCTTTTCAGCACACAGATAAGAACATGAGCAAATAAATAATGAGATGGTGAATGGAGAGTTTCCTTTTGATTTCTTCCCTCGTGTGTGTGTGTGTGTGTGTGTGTGTGTGTGTGTGTGTGTGTGTGTGTGTGTGTGTGTGTGTTTTCAGGAGGCAGGTGTGAAGGTGTCTGTACTGTTGTACAAAGAGATTACATTTGCCAGGGGCATTAACAGCAGCTACAGTAAGAGGACCCTGATGGACCTGCACCCAAATATCAAGGTGTGAAACCTACACAAAACACACTACACTATACTAAGACTTTTTTTTACAAATGAACCACTCTTGTTCGTTTATTTGTTTGTAGTGATGGTAATTTATGATTGTTTATCTTGCTGTTCCCTAGGTGATGCGTCATCCCGACGACGTGGCCTCCGGTGTCTTCCTGTGGTCCCACCATGAAAAGATGGTGGCCATCGACCAATCGGTAGCCTTCATGGGCGGGCTGGACCTTGCTTTTGGGAGATGGGACGACAACAATTACAGGTTGACTGACGTTGTAGAATCGTGCACAGATATTCAGGGTGCATGTTCAGATCCAGAGGTGGTTATGACGAGGAATTACTTATACAATTACTTATAACCTGATATATTACTTATATATCATGGATTATAGTATATGGCTCTGTTTTGTATTGTGAATCTCTCTCTCCCTCCCTCCCAGACTAAAGGGAACGATGTACCTGTCGCTGGCAGAGCAGATGAAGAAAAGGATTATAACAACTTCTTTTTCACAAAGGACTGGGAAAAGCTGAACAATCCTTATGAAGGTACCACCAAGCACTATTTGAGTTGTGCTAGCATGCATGCAGGAGTATACTTGTATCATTGTAGTTGCAGTAGTAATGTATTTTCTCACTCAGATAACGTGGACCAAACGCACGTGCCTCGCATCCCGTGGCGCGACGTCGGAGCACTGGTCTATGGGAAGGCAGCCAGGGACCTGGCACGCCACTTTATCCAGCGCTGGAACTTCACTAAGGTCAGAGGTCAAGCTTAATCCTTGTGCGTCCTTATGGACATTTTTGTCTTTTTCATTTTTTTTAAACCATTTTCTCTGTTAATGCAAAGAGCATAAAATTTGCAAAAGGTGTGTATTTTTATTGGTGTTTTAATATTTCACCTTCATTTGCTTTCATAAATGTATTTTAAACTAGGTACACAAAATAGTTACATTCAGGACCTTAAGGACAAAAATGTCCCCATTGAAACACGTTCAAAAGGCAATATTTAATCCCTGTGACATTTAAGCATAAAATAATGCATTCTGTGTTAATAGGCTTTTATTTTGTTGACAAGGGTTCAAAACATTGTGTAGTATTTTCTCAGGTTTGTTTTTGCCATGTTTGTAGCCCGCAGTGCCGGATGGGAAAGGTAGTCACTGGTTTGCTGTGACATGATACAAATATTAATATAATATTTTTATGACAGTTTTTGGGCCTATGTGTAACTTTTTTAATTGATGCATGGATTAATGAAGCCTAGTATTACATATGCACTAGGGTTTAAATGACGGAACGCTGAGTGCGTGTCTGTTTTTCAGAACTCTATGATGAAGTGTAACACCACTATTTACCCGTACCTGCTGCCTAAGAGTCACACTACTGCCGATATGCTTCCTTTCACTGAGCCTGAAATGGCCAAAGCATCTGTGCAGGTATACACACACAGACACACACACACACGAGACTGAATACGTGCCCAAAATATTTTAATATCCTCAGTAATTAAACACTAATTACACTATTACACTAACACTCATTTCCTCAGATGACCTGACTAATATCTAGAACAGGGGGGACTGAGAAATTAACTTTCAGCCAATAAGAACGAGGATTTTCTTTCCTTTTTTTTAAGTTAGAGTTACATTTGCAGTTATATTCCTATTTTTGAGTCTCATTTGAGAAAAATAATTAGACAAATTAATTAAAATCATAGACTTTGCAAAGAATTTAGTCAAAGCAGACACGGACTTGTCTTGCTTTTTCCCTTTCTCTCTCTTTTTTAAAATTTAATCGTCTCTCTTTTTTTTCTTGTTCTCCATTGTCAGGTACTTCGCTCCGTGGGTCAGTGGTCAGCTGGGACATTCGAATGTTCTATACAAAAGGCGTATGTAGACACCATCAAGAACAGCCAGCACTACATTTATATAGAGGTAATACACATACACACACACACACACACACACATCCCCAGGTGCGTCGCTCAGTGGGGTGCTGGTCGGCCGGGACACAGGAAGTCACACAAACACACACGCACGCATACACACACACACACACACACACACACACACACACACTTTCACGTAGACTGACGTACAGAAGGCATGTCTCGTTCACTGGGACTGGTGTACAGAAGTATCTTGATGGTATGACGGTGTTTTGACAGTGTTATGTTTGTTCTCCTCAGAACCAGTTTTTTATTAGCGTTGATGAGACTGCCGGAACCTCTTGCGCTGATAAGACTCCTAAGATAAGCAACGGCATAGCAGACGCTATTGTCGATAGGATCCTGCATGCACACAAGTATGTGTGAGTGTGTGTGTGAGTGTGTGTGTGAGTGTGTGTGTGAGTGTGTGTGTGAGTGTGTGTGTGAGTGTGTGTGTGAGTGTGTGTGTGAGTGTGTGTGTGAGTGAGAGTGTGAGTGAGAGTGTGAGTGAGAGTGTGAGTGTGAGTGTGTGTGTGAGTGTGTGTGTGAGTGTGTGTGTGAGTGTGTGTGTGAGTGTGTGTGTGAGTGTGTGTGTGAGTGTGTGTGTGAGTGTGTGTGTGTGAGTGTGTGTGTGAGTGTGTGTGTGAGTGTGTGTGTGAGTGTGTGTGTGAGTGTGTGTGTGAGTGTGTGAGTGTGTGAGTGTGTGTGTGAGTGTGTGAGTGTGTGAGTGTGTGTGTGAGTGTGTGTGTATGGGCATTTAGGCTTTTCCATTTACTTTGCAGTCATCTAAATTTAATGCTTTTGTGTGTGTAGGAATGGGCAGAAGTACAGAGTGTTTGTGGCGATTCCTCTCCTGACTGGATTCGGGGGAGACATCAGTAAGGGAGTAAGCGACGGCATGCGTGCAGTACTGCATTATACTTACAGGTACACATACTCTTTCTTTCTTTTTCTTTCTTCCTGTTTTTTTTTTGTCTTTTTTTCCTGTTTTCCCTGTTTTCATTGCAATACAGTACTTTATTCCTGTTCTTTCTGTACCTTGTTGTCCTTTTTTACTTTCTTTTTTCACAACCCCAATTTCTAAAAAAGTTGGGACAGTATGGAAAATGCAAAAAAAAGTAATTTGAAAATTCAATTCACCCTGTACTATATTGAAAACACATTATTAACACATTATTTGATGTTTTACTTTGTGAATTTTATTTATTTTTGCAAATATACACTCATTTCAAATCTGATGACTGCAACACACAGCAAAAAAGTTGGGACGTGCATTTCATGTGCATGTAAACCTCGTACTGGTGGTAACAGAAAGACGTTATATGTTTGTTTTTTCTTTTTGTTTTTTCAGTACAATTAGTTGTGGAAAAAAGTCCATTATAAGCCGACTCGAGACAGAGAGTAAGTGTGTGTTCTCCTAATCTCAGCCAGTATTGATAATCAATATAATCAGTATTGCTTATTGTGATCGTCATGATGACTGTTACTTCTCGCGCTCCAGTGAAGGATGAATGGAGGCAGTACTTCTCTCTGTGTAGCATGCGCACGCACTCTGAGCTTATCTACATCAACAGCAAATTGCTGATCGCCGATGACCGCCGCTACATCATCGGTGAGACCTTTCACACTGACTGTCCTTAAATTCCTTGTCCCTAATTTAAATGTCCCTAAATTTACCATGTACGGTAAGGAAAACTCTACTTTTGTTGCTATCTTGTGGTCTATCCTGGAAATTTGGGTTTAGACCACAAAGTGTGTTAGTAATTAAGTAAGTAAATTATTCTCCAGTTTTATTCCTCTTATACCACAGCAATTACAATTTTTATATTACTTAAACAACAAAATGTCATACATTTATTCAGGGTTGGCTCCAGGACATTCGGAATGAGGGGGCTTCGATGTCAGGGGGGAACCTACCTCATTAAATAATAATAATCATTTGAAACAATTAAGTGTTATTAAAAGTATCATAAATTTTCCTTATAATTGTAGATACAGACTCCTTTCCCGGACCTCCCTGGGTAATTAAAGGTGGAGGCAGCTGGTTGATTTTGGGTTGTGAGTAGTATAAAGAGAGGCTCACATTTCATATTACCTTAGCCAATAATTATTACAATAATAATAATAATAATACCACTTTACTAAACCTATTTTTAAGTAAAGATTAAGTGTGGCATACTATAAAAACTATCATGTCATTACCCGATGACGTTAAAGAACAAGGCTACGCATAAAGCACTCACGTAATTAATAATGACCAGCACTGTTCACATAACCACATACTAAGACAAGAAAGACAAAAAAAAAAAGCAAAATGACCTTTAGAAAAGTTGCAGGCGACGAGTGTAAGTGTTAAACTTTCTCATAACGTCTTTCAGTCTTTCCATTCATTGCAAAATGTCCAGTATTGTGAATTATCAAGCTAAAAGTTAAATGTTTTAAACAAAGTCAGCTCTGCAAAGTTTGCTCTCACGACTGTGCTCAACCACAGCGCTCATGTCACTGTTGTAATGGCAGTGTGTATGTGAATGTAATTGGCTGATTATGACTGTATGTCATGATGTTAAGTATTTTTTTAGTGAACTTCTACTCTTCATTCATAATCAGTATTCATGGTAAAACGAAATAAATTTACAAAATTGTTTTAAAAAACAATATTTAGTTAATTATTCATATTTCATGAAGTAAGAGGCCACAGTGGCATGGTGCTGAGTCCCAGCAGCTGAAATCGCATTTGGGGGGTGGGGTGCTTACCAGAGGTGGGGGGGCGCAGTGACCTAGGGGGCCGGGCCAGGCCCCCTGGGGCCCCCTGGTGGCACCGACGCTGCTTTTATCCATTTATAGTTACACCTAATGTTGTGGAACATTTCACAAAACAAGTTATCACAAAGTTCCAAAGCACTCACACTGGAGACTCCTTCCAAAAATGTTTGTTTTTACTTCTACTCCCTGAAAACATCAACAGTTGTTGTTTCTTTGCTAAATAACAATTTTTTTTCTAATTTCTTTGATTACGTGGCATGCCTGTCATCCATGTCCCTGTGACTAAGCTGTTACTATAGAAACGATGATGTATTAATATTAACGATTGTTAATATAAAACTGATATGAAATGCTGCCGGAACTACTTTCAAGGTCGCGCTTGTAGAAAATCAAGCCACATCTTCTGACCAATCAGAATCAAGAATTCTGAAAGCAGCACTCTAATGTCATCTGTCAGGTTCTGCCAACATTAACAACAGGAGTCTGTTGGGATATCGGGACAGTGAGCTGGCCGTGCTGGTGGTGGACGATCAGAGGGTTCCGTCCCTAATGAACAGAGAAGAGTATGAAGCTGGGCCTCTCGCGCTCGCTCTGCGGAAGGAGTGCTTCAGGTGAGTGAGTGAGCGTGCGTGCGTGTGTACTATACTGTTTGCTGAGTAGGTTATACTCTGAGGCATAACAATGAGATTATTCACTCACACAAACACACACACACACACACACAGAGAGAGCTAACTACATCAGAGCTTTCTGTGCGCGTCCTCCTCTCCTGTTAATTGATTTTCTTCTCTTCTCTCTCTCTCTGTGTCTGTCTCTCTTTCTTCTTGTCTCTCTCTCTGTATCTGTCTGTCTGTCTCTCGCTATCTCTCAGGGTCCTGCTGGGGGCCGCAGTAGATATCGACGACCCAGTCAGTGATCATTTCTTCACCAAGGTGTGGAACAAAATCGCCCATTCAAATACCTCCATCTATGAAACGTTGAGTACGAGGCCCAGCAACCAGGCCCAGAGCGAACAGGCCAGAGAGTGAGACGGCTGTTGAGGAGGGGCTCAACATCTGCAACATCCACAACTTCGTCAACTTCCCCCTGGACTTCCTGCGCAACGAGAACCTGCTTCCACCAGCCATCAATAATAAATAATAAAGTAAGAATAATAAAGTAATAATAAGAATAATAAAAAGAATTGAAACATCACCTGACATTTGAAAATAGCTGAATGTAAGGAAGAATAAGGTGAACTGTTTGTGTAACGTGTGTGTCAGATAGGGATGTCATGATACCAAAAATCTTGTAGTCGGTACCGATACCACCAAAAGTACCGTGGTATCGTGAGTGTGTGAGTGAAACAAACACTGTCTGACAATGAGTGGAGGTGCACTCCTAAACGCACGCACACACACACCCCTTATACTCTGAATGCAAGCATTAGTTTAAATTCACTGATATGGTGTCAGGCCAGAAAGATTTATTAAAAGCATGAACATTTGAATAACTATTAGTGACATTAGGCTACATTTAGCTGACAGGACACGGGCTGAATGCAGCTGCATGGTGGCCCATTAGGAGGTAGGTTCTCGTGACATCCCTAGTGTCAGAGGGCGAGAGCAGTTGGGCTCTATGAACAGACATTTCTGGGGACACATCATCTTCATGTTCACTTTCCAGGGTCCTGGGTAGCTTGAGTACACTTAGATGCAGTTGGGTACTTGGGAGTCTGTGTACCCCAAGACACTGTAAAGCGTGTTTGAGTAGATGCATCTGTTCTTTTCTTCTTCAGAGGAGGCCCAGAGTTCTGCTTGGAAGGACCAGGGTTGATGGTGTTTGACCTTACATCTAGTCACAGAAGTGGAAAACAGAGGAAGACTGTTAAGAATGCAAGCCTGACCATAAAAGCACATAGAATAAACATGAGACAATAGATAATGTGGAAAAATCACTCACCCATGGTACAGACACATAGTAGAAAGATGTAAAGGTAATGCATTCAGTCGTCTGTGGTGGAAAAAGGCCTCATGGGTAAATAAAGAGTAAGCAAAACGGTAGAGAACATATAGGCACCTGTGACGACAGGCCGGCGGCCGGCACACAAAAGAGGAAAAACGCTCCTACATTATGGTGATGATGCTGTTCTCTGGAGTACGGTGGTGGATCTATTGATGAAGGAATCTGGATATATCAAATCAAATGATAAATTTAAGTGTCTAAATCCTCCTGCTGCCTCTTTTCATAGTCGTCTCTTTTACCCAAAACTAGTGTTGAGTTACACACTAAACATACAACAAGAATCATTAATCACTTACATGCTGGATGTCCTCCCTCCATACTGTTTCTTCTCCTCATTGGTGCTGCTGAGTCCTAAGTCGCTCCACTCACCAGGAAACATCAGAACCAGTCAGAATGAGAGAGACATTCTTCAGAAGGTATAGTTAGACAGATGATATCATTAAAGTTATGTTTTATACACTATAACTAACCACTTTCACTGTTTAAATGACGCTTCCTTACAATATCTGAAGAGTTGCAGCATTAATCATCATTAAAGTATATTTCATGTATTTACATATGAGTTATTAAGTGTAGATTTACTATCTGGAAGTACTGACCTTCTGAGAAGATTTTAACTGCTTAATTTAATAAGTTACTCACTTTCTGGAGGTAACCACTCCTTGCTGTTTCTTCTTCTGATGGGGGCTGATGATTCTGGATCTCTCTGTTCCTGCAGCTGCTTTGTTTTCTCCTCTAGAAGTCTGTCTTTCTCCTGAAGCTGTTTGTCTCTTTCCATTAGCTGCGTCTCTCTCTCAGTTAGAAGACACTCTTTCTCTTCAAGATGTTTGTTTTTTTCTGCTAACTCAGTTTTCTGTTGCTCCAGTACGATCATCTTGTCCTGCAGCTCCTGTCCCAGTGTCTCCAGTTTATTTGTACTGGTTTCCAGCTCTTTATCTGTGTTCTTCAGCTGTTTTTCTTTCTCACAGCAGTTTCTTCATATTCTCCAGTTCTGAGATTTTCTCCTTAATCTGTTCAGTGGCATTTTGAAGTTTTTCATTTGAGTCCATTAACGCTACATCTCTCTCAGAAGGAGTCTTCGTATTAGTCTCCAGACGTTCTTTTAGAACCGTCAGCTGTTCATTTTTCTCCTTTAATTCTTTTTCCTTCCCCACAAGTTTTCTCTCCTTTTCTCTCCTTTTCCTCCACTTGTATTCATGCCTCCTGTATTTGTCTTTCAGTTTCAGTTGTTGATCTCTCCTGTAGAGCTCTTTCTCTCTCCTATAGCTCTTCAGTCGACTTCTCTAGTTTTGTATTTGTATCTTTGAGTAGTGCGTCTTTCTCCTCCATGATTTTCTCTCTGTTTCTCAGTTCTGTGTCTTTATTCTCTATTTGTCTTTTACACTCCTCTAGCTGTTACTCTTTGTTCCAGTGATTTAGACAGTTCCAGCTCAGTGTTTTTTAGCTCTTCAGTTTTTTCCAGTTTTCTGATGTTTGTTTTAAATTCACGATAAATCATTTTTTCATCTATTTTATATTCTGAAGTAATTAAAACCGATTGTTATTTGTGAATAATGTGTGGAGAAAGAATGCTATCTTCAGAAAAAATATAGTAAAAAAATCCATATAATATAATTAAAGAATGAGCTTTTTTCCAGTCTCTCTTACTACTATAGAGCAGATTTCCCTGAATTTATTAACAAAAATAATGAATTTGTTGGAGTCTCAATTATTTCTCGATTTTCCTGCTGTGTGATTTCCACCCCGAAATATTCTGATTATTTATTGTAATAACAATAACCTTGAAATTCATGTTTTCTACACACAATTACACACAAAAACAATGGCATGCAGTGTGAATTCTTTACACCTCGATAAAATTTCTGTACGGTGTGTAAATAATATCTTTAATAGAGACTGTGACACGTTGTGAATTTCAGACTACATGCTGACTGGAGATGTCGTTATTGAACACTTCACTGTGCAACAAATGAACAGGTGTGTTTATTTTTGTAGCTCCTTCCATACTCATCAGTCAGTAGAGCAGATGTCTCCATTTCCACTCTCTCATCTTCTGTCCATTCTCTATCTCTGTGGAAGGGAATAAAACAGCGTGAAGGTTTTCTACATGACTCCATACTGTATGTAAATAAAGTGTTAAATAAACATGAAGTGTTTCTCTGTTCAGATCACTCTGTGTGTGTGTGTGTGTTAGTGTGAGTCACTGAGAGTTGATATTTTCTGCCGTGATGATGTCACACAATATGACAATAAAGTAATAATAAAAACACTGAGAGCACTGCATGTATTTTTCTCCCCCAAATCTGACAGTTTGTTTTGTTTATATTTTCTTTTGGGGTGCCATTCATTTTGCCACATAGATTTTAAGAAAAAAATGTTTTTCTGTGAATGAATGATGTTATTGTTGTAGGGAGTCTGCGCAGATCCTCAAGTTAAACTGAATACGTGTTAAACCTTTTCTGTGCCACTTTAAATGGAATTTAAGACAAAGTTTGCAGATGAATTCAACAGGGGTGAAGGTCATCATTTATTCTTACATTTATTTGCTTTATTATTTATTTTGTTAAAATTTCCACAAAGTGTTTACACTCATAGCAATAATAATAATAACCATAATAATGACACCAATAATAATGACACCAATAATAATAGCGAATTACTAACAAACAGTTCAACAGCTGTGTTTCTAGAACAATCAAATGTCATTTTTTACCCGTAATAGTCAAGTTTTTACCATCACTGGGGCTGTAACCATGGTAACTCTCATGGTAACCTGTCACCGGGCACTGGCCTAATTGTAACATAATTGAATACTCTTTTTTAATGCTGTTACCATCAGTAAGAGATTCGTGAAATAATATTTTATAACACTTTACTCACCTGACCAACCCGGATCTCTTCATTTAGAGGAGGATGTGAGGGAAAAAATGTAAAGTAAGATTGTTGAGATGATTAAAAATGCATTGTTGTTTTCTGTAATGATCTCTGTATTTGATCCTATATTATTAGCTCTAAACTTTCTGTAGCTGTTCTCAAGAAGTCTGATTTTATCCTGTACTGGCTTGTTTCTCTCCTGTTTCTGCTGCCTTGAAGAAAGAAAAAAAAACCCTCTTCAGGCTCTTTCGGTGTTAATGCTGCAAGAAACAAATTCATTAGATCACTTAGTTCTATTCTATTATAATCTCTTTCATGCACCATTATCCAGTGTGAACTCTCTAACTCATCTCTCTCTGTAGTTATATTTACATTTACATTTATTCACTTAGCAGACGCTTTTATCCAAAGTAACTTACAAATGAGAAAGATACAAGCAAAGCGATATATCAAGCAGAGAACAATACAAGTAGTGCTACCATACAAGATCTATTAATTGAATTCCAGAAGAAGCAAAGTGCAGAGTAGAGGTGTAAGTGCTATTTATTTATTTATTTATTTATTTTATGTATAATGTATATACAATACATTAATTTTAGCCCGTCTCAATAACTTTCAGAAGGAGTTACTGCTATGAAATCACATTCAAACAAAAACCTTCAGCTTTTTAGCTCTCAGTATCAGTGTGTAGGTCAGATTTCTGTGTCTGTATAACACTAATGACAAACTAGACTATAGCATGATGGATGTTCATTTCTAGACGTATGGTCATTTCTATTTAATTTGTTTTTAAATTTTGTTTGTGGGTAACGGTGGCCACTGGCGACTGGCAGAAAAAACATGGGTCACAAAATTAAAAAGTTAGGCGCATTGGCGACCATTTTAGTCACCATCTGGAGCCCTGCATGCTCCATATTTTCATTACACCGACACCATATCAAAGTTGGTGAATGCACAGGGTTCCTTTTTCTAATAAAATATCCAGGTGGCCTAAGTATACTCTTGGTGCATTCTCTCATCGACATTTCACGTTTACAATTACAGAACTTTGAAATAAACCATTCAAGTCTTCTAAAGTTAAATGAATCCCCTCTATACACATATGTACAACTTTTATTTCATTTATTAGGGTTTGGTTAATAAAGTACTTTAACAAAGTTTATGCAGACATTACAGTCTAACTTAAAAAAAAAAGTCATGTATTAAAAATTAGATCCAGGACACAAAGTTTTTTTGGACACATAATCGTCATAGTCATAATCATATCCAGTATTAAAAATCTGAATGAAACCTAGTAACCCTTATAATATTGATATAGTCTACTACAATATAGTACTCTGTTGTTCTTCAATCTCTGTTCAGTCCACTGTTTCCCAGCCCTCTCAACGATGCACACAAGAACAACTTGTAGATGTCATAACAGCATATATCGAAGCTAATACAGCATGAAACATCACTGATACAAAACTGCTAGTCACAAGCACTCCAGTATGCACATGGACAACAATACATGCAGCAGTTTACACACAATACAGCTTGAAACAGAAGTGGTTCGTACAACAGAAGGGAACTAAAAAAAAAAGCTCTGCGTTCGATCTCCATCTGGAGAATTGGTGCAGGAGACGAAGAAACAAAATGAACTGCTACGAAGTGAGAAAAATATACTATTGATTTGTGAAAACCCTGAAAAATTCTGCTGCATTGTTTTCTTTTAAACGGGTCCAACACATACCACCATTTTTAATACCTTTGCATGTAAATGCCTTCAACTGTCGGCTTAGGGAATTTATGTAAAACTGACACAACAGAGCCGAGACAGTCAGGGAGAGCGCATGCTAGCAGCAGGTTCAGAACATCTTAGCTGAAAAGGAGGATGTTTAAGTATAACCTTTCTCTGAAAACTTTTATTATTGAATAACTCCATGTACATACACATGTAGACAACAATTTAAAGTACTTTCACACGTTCATCATAGTTTTCCTCTAGCTGTAGGCGCTATAAAGCTTAAACATCCTGTAAACTACAGTTAAAATAATTATGAACAATTCTTTTCTTTACCAACCAAAGACACCACAGTACTACCTTCTTGTTTTCTACAGCAGTTCACAAATTCACAAGTTCACTTAGATGAAGTTATCTTGGCTTTTCCACCAAGTGAATTTTATTCCCATTGGGTCTGGCTGCTGCTTTAGGTAAAAAGCAGAAATGCACAGTTTTCAGATGTCTATAATATTGTAGATTGATTTTTGGGTCAAAATCATAAAAGCTATGGCTAAACTATAAATGTTGTAAATGCACCTTTGACTGCCACGAGTCAAAACTCGGTGTAACATATGAAATCACCTAAAATCCACATTATATTTAAAAAGTCAAATGCTTGAAAAGGGAAATTAAAAGCATCATGTATTAGAGGAATGGTTTACTGGTCACTCTTATCTTTCTCAGGCTGAGGTTGTGGCTTGTTTAGTTTCCAGGCATCATTCCCTGGTTCCTCTGCTTCTGACTCACTGCTGGAACTCTCGCTTCCACTGCTACTGCTCTGGCTATCACTGCAGTCTTTCTCCTGCGCTCTCAGTTTGTACTTTCTGCTCCTTTTTTCATCTTGTATTTTCCTCTCTGGAGTTTCTGGGCGTACGGACTCACTGGTTGTAGCATCTGCTGGAGTCTGTGTATCCTGCCAGGTGCAAGTTCCCTTGGGGAAACGGAGAGCTGGGTTTGGCGTGCAAAGCTTCTTTGGCTCGAGCTTTTTGTTGGAGGTGAAACTCTTGGCCTTAGAGGTGACCACAAACCAATCCTGGCCACAAGACAAGCTTTCAG